>NC_133124.1:159516619-159609119 GCF_048418815.1 Hemitrygon akajei | reverse complement strand
ATTCTCCTAATGGTTTCTTTCGCCCTGTACTTTATTACCTCTGCCCACATAGATTCAATGTTCTCTGACACCTCTTTCTAAAGGTGTAATTCCATCTCTAATCAACACATTCAGATCACCGCATGTACTTTGATGATAAGCTCCCAACTATGGTCTTCTATCAGCCGCCCTTACTTCAGAACTACTACTCACTTATTATACAATGTATCAGCTTCCGTATCTTTCAGGGTCTCGCAAGCCAACACCGAAAGACCACACCGCTGGTACTATCCAGCCAATTTTTCCAGGAGGTTGGTTGCCGATCGCCACGGGAAGTTGACAGTGAAGAAATTTCTATGGTGACAATCTCAGCAGCATGTAGAATCTATCTGCTTTGAAGCAAACATCTTGCCAAAAGCTGCAATAATCCAACCTACTCCACATTGTAGGGGAACACGTTCTGCACACGAAAAGGTCAGGGCTGTGAGAAACTTTCTGAGTGGTGCGTTTGTACACAAGATTGAATCAAATCTACGTGTGACCAATCCCCAGCAGTATCTTCGAAATGCTTCATCTTTTCCAAATTCCCGTAGATTTTATGTTTTACACTATCTGTTATTTGCCCTGTTAATATAAACATGGAACATTTGATTTCAATGAGAAATAAAGGTATGTATATTTTTCCGCAAAAATGTATGTTGAAAACAATTTGTCATCTAAATTATAGGACGCTCTTTTCGCGACCCTATGCCTCGAGTTTCTGTAACACACAAGAATGCAAACGGGCAGCCACGGTCTCGATGGTGTTCGACCGGAACGTTGTTATAATGAGTGCGAGGAGCATAAACGTCTCCAATCTCGTCAGCAAGAATCAATGCTGTTCTGCATTCTTTGAAAAAAATAGGGGTGTAGAATCAGAATCAGATTTATTATCACCGGCATGTACCGTAAAAATTGTTAACGTAGCAGCGGCAGTTCAATGCAATGCATAATATACAGGAAGAAAACTATAAAATAAAAAAAATACTACTAATAAAAATGTAATTCATTTACTGTTAAGCTCTGTTGAATATACTAAAAATCGTAGAAAAATATATTTCAAAAATGAAGTCGTGTTCAGGGTTTTCATTATCAATTTAGAAATCGGATGACAGAGGGGAAGAAGCAGCATCTGAACCGCTGAGAGTATGCCTTCGGGTTTCTATACCTCTTACCTGTTGGTCGGAGTGAGAAAAGGGCATGACCTGGTTAATAGAGGTCTTTAATATTGGAAGCTGCATTTCTGGGGCACTACTCCTTGAAGGTGTCCTGCATAATTTGTATGGTAGTAACCAAGTGGAAGCCAAAAAAGTTTTGAAGCCTCTGTAGCTTATTTCGATCCTGCGCAGTAGCCCCAACCACCCCCAACCCCCATACCATACAGTAATTCAGCCTGTCAGAATGCTCTTCTGTTACATCTAGATATCGTCCTAGATTGGCACACCAAGGAATTTCGTTTCCTTCCTTCACTCCACGGCAGACCTATTAATGTTCTATGGTATGTGGTCGCCCTGCATCTTCCTGAAGTGTATAGTCATGCGAAGTCAAAGGTAATGCAGAATAAGAGGTAGGAAAGCACCTTTTGTTTACTTTGGTGCTTGGCAGTTTGACGTGACAGGCAATAAAAAACGTAAAATATTTTATGAGGCATTCAGTGGAATACACAGTGTATTTTTCGCAACAGCAGATATTTCAAATATAGCTTCAAAGTGAGGGGGGAGGGATGGTGTGGAGATGTTCACAGGGGGGTGGTGAGGCAACGTTTTACGCAAAACGTTTAGTGTCTGGGATGCGCAGCTAGTTTCGCTTGGTGCTGTTTATATATGTTGGAATCCGAAATATTAATGTCATTCAGACAGGCATGTGGACTCAGTGGCAACGGAGTGGTATGGACAATGTTGAGGGAGATAGGATGCTAACCCTTCGACAAAAACATCCTGGGCGAAGGGTCTGTTGATTTTCTGCACTTTTGTACTGTACCATTTCTGTTTAATGTAAAATTCCAGTTCGTGCATTTTATAAGTACACATCATGTGGCGAGGAATTGGTTTTATGTAGAATTTCCTCAGTTGTTTACCAATTCGAAAGCAAATGACGGTGTTGAATACTAGCTGCAATTGTTCTCAGACGTGCACAAACCGCAGCTGGAATAAAGTGTTTATTTTTGGCCTGCTTTCCCAAGGATGTGCATTCATGCATTAGGAAGATAAGCTTGACCAGAACAGTTCCTATCGATTCTGCTTCCTCAATACATTAATTTTAGAGTTCGATGTGTTATTTTATTAAAGGTTCGATGGTTCTAGTCAAATGGAGACCAGATGAATAATTTTGTTAGTTGAATAGTGAGAACATGACTCGTGGAACATGTCAGTGGGACTGAATGGTTCTTTGTGATTTGTTCTTCCTTTGCTCATCATTGTTGATTATTATGCCGTAGTGTGTCTCTCCATAGAACTATAGAAGGGCCTTTGGCCCTTCTTGACTGTGCCGAACTATTTTTCTGCCTAGTCCTACTGACATTCACCTGGAACATATCCCTCCATTCCCCTCTCATCCGTGTACGTGTCCTAATTTTTCTTAAATGTTAAAAGTGAGCCTTCATTCACCACTTCAACTGGCAGCTCATTCCACACTTCCAGTACTCTCCGTGTGAAGAAGGACCCTTGATGTTCCCTTTAAACTTTTCCCTTTTCCTGCTTAACCCGTGTCCTCTGGATTTGTTCTCTCCTAACATCAGTGGAAAAAGCTTGCTTACATTCTCTCTGGCTATGCCCATCATAATTTAATACACCTCTATGAACTCTCTTCTCAGTCGTCTACATCCCAGGGAATAACGTCCTAACTTATTCAACCTTTCTCTGTAACTCAGTTTCTCAAGTACCGGCAACATCCTCGTAAACCTTCTCTGCACTCTTTCAAGCTTATTAATACTCTTCCTGTAATTAGATAACGAAGACTGCACAGAATACTCCACATTCAGCCTCACCAATCTCTTATATAACCTCACCATAACATTTCAAGTCTTATACACTATACCTTAAAGTCCAGTGTGCCAATAGCTCTCTTTACGACCATATCTACCTGTGACGCCACTTTTAGGGAATTATTTATCTCTATTCCCAGATTCCTCTGTTCAGTTGCATTCCTCAGTGTCCTATCATTGACTTTGTATGTTGTACCTTAGTTTATCCTTCCAAAGTGCAATACCTCACGTTTATCTGCATTAAACTCCATCTGCCATTTATCTGCCCATTTTTCCAGCTGATTCAAATCGCTCTGGAAGTTTTGAAAATCTCCGTATAAATAATAGTCTGCCTTTTGATTCTTTCCACCACTGAACATGTCATCACTGTGTACCACATTAAACTGAATTTTCTAAGTATTGTTTCTTTAACTCAGTCTCTCTATAATCCTGTTGCAGAGACCAAATGTCCCATCACAACATTAATCCGAACACATTCTCTGTCATTGACAGATAACCTGACTCCTCAAACTCTGTCCACTTGTACGGGTGATTAATATCGATTGTGATAATTGATAGCACTCAATTTACCCCTGCTCTCTTAGACTACCCATTACCACCTCAACCTATTCCCACTCCACCATGAGTCTAACACTGATAGTATATGACTGAGGGTGCAAAACTGATCCAGGGAATGTTCCAGTGGTTACATCCTTCCTCCCATCCTGAAGCAAACCTGTTAATTGTGTTTTTGTCCTCTATGTGAAAACCAGCCTTTTAGCATTGTGAAGTCGTCTTGTGATTTCTGGTGTCGTGCACAGCCTTTCATGTGGCACCTCTCAGCAGCCTCATCAAAAAGCGCATATCTGTATTGTAATCCATTTGCCAGTGTGTTGCCCTCTTCCGCAAATGATCATGGTCTCCTTGTAATCGATAATAACCTTCAAGAAGTGGCATTTAACTCTCTAATCCTCCTCACCCTATGCCAATTTGTACATGGCTCAAGTAGTAATGCAAAGATTACCACCTTTGTTCTACATTTTAATTTTGTCCCGTGCTGCTCAAATTCCCTTAAGCAAATCCTCTTTCCTAGTTCTACTTATGTCATCGGTACCTACATGGACCCCGCAACTGGACCCTTCCACTCTCACTTCCCCTTCCTCCACGGGGCAGATAAGCTTTCCCGAAAGCGGACATAGGGAGGCAACACTGTCAGTCTGTGTCTGTGTTACAATTTATTCGATCATATCCAGTCTCCATCAGTAAGCAGGGGCTAAAGCATGCTCAGGTGTCACCTGCAGGCTAGTGGTGGGAAGGACGGCCTTACATCTACTTTATTTGGTCTATCTGCACAAAAATAATCCTGGAAATTGTTCAGTGGAGTGGAGGACAAAGTACCCAAAATATGAAAAGAGTTGCAACTTGTATTCGATGATTGAGATAATGCAACACACTGGGGAACATGAAAATGTCGAGTTTCCATTACTTACAACTTTACACAGCTGTTTCTTTTTCTGATATCACATGCTGCGAAAAAATAATAAATAAACAAAATTGCTAAAATATCCCGCATGGAGGTAAACATACGTACAAAGTAGATAAACACTCAAAAATATTGTGAAGAATGCTGCAAATTAACGTTGTTTATGTTGTTCCAAGTGGGCTGTGTACAACAAACAAAATCATTGCGCATCACAAATCAGATTAATTACAGTCAGAAATAGATGTAGTTAACCCGTTGTAGTTCAGCACATGCAGAATTATGGGATACGCCACGTGTTGATATAACATGAAAATGGAACGCATTATTGTTAAAGGTGTTGGAATAATTTAAATTGTTGCTCCAGTAGGAGTAAGCATTCCAAGGATGATTTCTCTGCAGATGGAGATGTATGTGAAACACAGAGTTGATGAATCTGCCCAAAACCTCCACGAGTCACATTCAATCTCTTCCGTCTGACCTCCTGGAGAGCTACTGCCTGGATTGGAACTGCAGAACAGCGAACATCCACAGACACATTGAGTGTTAGGCGGCAATGTCATAACGGTTGCGGGTTATCGTATTCAATATGCAAAATGCTCTGTACATTGAAAGCACCTCACTGACCACACTGATGTTGTCATTGCTTCTCTGGATCTCAGCTCGCTGAACTGAGATGGTGATATCACTGCAGGCCAAGTTGCCGACGTCATTATTATTCCACGCCCACCGTTGACCGTGATGAGAATGCTGTTGTCTCAGGAGCCTTAACACTGACCACTGTGGTAATGTTACAGCGTGTCCGAGTCATTCCCAAGACACCCATATTTTAAATTCATCCTCTCTGCATAGAATTCAATTTGAGAAATATCAAATGAGAGTTCCCTGCTGATCGCGATTATCCAGCTCAAAGGCATCTATAAAAGGTGTACATTACTGCTGCATTTGATTGCGTATCTAACAACTCAGGAGACATCAAATACAGGATCACCACCTACCCCATACATCGGCTTTTATCTTAAATCCATAACCAATGTATCATTATTCTAATGCCAATAGACTGCACTTTGTTAAAATACATCTCGACTGGATTCTATGTCGATAAGCCACTGCACACCTGATTTCAAATTCTATGAAATGAACACCAACAGAAATAACTTGATACTTTGTTTCTCAGACTGGAAGGTTATGTTTTGTGATGTGTCACAGGGTTCAGTGCAGTGACGTAAGTTATTGTACAGAATATGACACAGCTGTAAATCTGACAAGAGCAGGCTGTCCTCAATTAGTGAGAGATCATGCAAGAAAAGGACGAGCGATAGAGGCCACCAAGAGGGTATAACAACTCGGTAGGAGTTACATGCTTCAGTGACTTAGATGACACAGATTGCACAGAGAACAACTGTCGTTCTTGTGCTTCTCCGATTTTCTTGCTTTTCAATAACATTTTTAATGAAGTTGCTTGGAGAATTCTTTTGTCTTCAAGGTGTAGTTTTTGCCAGGACACTGTCTCAACAGCAGTTGGACGTGCCAGATACAAGGAACCCAGAACTGGCGGAGCAGTCTCATAGAACATAGAACATAGAACACAGCCCATCGGCCTAAAATGTTGTGCTGACCACAATGTTTTAACGTACACTAGAGACTGCAAAGAATTTTCCTAAAAACCCTAATGTATCCGCTTGCACCACTGCCGCCAGCAGTGCATTCCACCCACACACCTCGCAGTGTGAAAAACACTATTCAGCTGCGTCTTTTTCTGATCTACCATACTGGCAATAACATATTGTACATTTAATATACTTAGTATTACGTATATTAAGTATAATTGCTAACATAGCTCGCTTGCATATCAACATATGTATAACGTAGTTAAACACCCAAAAATGTTGTGAAGCATGCTGCACATAAACGCTCAGGCTGTGCACAAAAACAAAGAGAATTATTGCGCATCAGAAATCAGATTAATTGCACCAGAAATAGATGTAGTTAACCCGCTGCAGTTCAGAACATGCAGAAATATGGGATACAGCACACGTTGGTGGAAAATGAAAATAGGATATGTTATTATTAAAGGTTTTGCAATAATATTAATCGTTGCTGCAATAAGAGAAAATATTCCATATAAGAATTTTCTGCAGAAGGGGACGGTAGTGAAGCACAGACTTAGTAACTTTGCCCAAAATCTCCACAGGTCACACTCAGACACCTCTCTCTGACCTCCTGGACAGCCACTAACTGTACTGGAACTGCGGAACAGCGGACACGAACAGACACATTCGGTGCTTTTTCTGGAACGTCAGAATGGTTTTGGGCTCTTGTATTCAATATGCAGAATGGTCTGCACTTTCAAAACACGTCACTGACCATTCTAATGTTGTCATTGCCTCTCTGGATCTCAGCTCACTGAACTGAGATGATGATATCACTGCAGGCCAAGCTGCCGAGGTCATTACTATTCCATGCCCACCGTTGAACATGATGATAACGTTGTTGTCTCTGGAGCCTTAACACCGACCACAGAGGTAATGTTACAGCGTGTCCTGGTCATTTCCAAGACACCCATACTTCCAATTCAAATTGAGAAACATCAAATTAGAGTTTCCTGTAGTCAGCTGATCGTGAGGATCTAGCTCAAACACACCTATAAATGGTGTACAACACTGCTCCATTTGAGTGAGTAACTAGCAGCCCAGGAGAAGAATTCGTCCAGATGGCACTGTCGTGTTGCTTCACCGCCAACCTCAAATGAAGGATCACCGTCTACCCCGTACATTGGTGTTTATCTTAAATGTGCAACCGAAGTGTCATTTTTGTGGCCAATAGATTGTAATTTGTTAAAATACATCTGGTCTGTATGATACGAAAATAAGCCACTAACACATGATTGCAGTTTATATAAAACGAACACCAACAGAAATAACTTGCTGCATTTTTTTTTAGATTGGAGGCTTATCTTTTGTGATGCGTCACAGAGAACAGTTCAGGGACATAAGTTGTTGGAAAGAACATGGCACTGCTCTAAATCTGTCAAAAGCAAGACGTCCTCAAAAACTGAGAGATCATTCAAGAAGGGGCTAGTGATGGAGGCCAACAAGAGACGTATGACTACCCTGGAATATTTACATGCTTCAGTGGCTCAGATGGGGTAGACTCAATATAGAACAACTATTGCCCTTGTGCTTCACCAATGTTTCTTGCATTTCAATAACCTTTATTTCACAGAGTTGTTTGAAGGATTCTTTTGACGTTATGGTGTAACTTTTGCCAGCACACGGACTCACCAGCAGTTGGACATGCCAGGTACAAGGAGGTCTGGAACGGCGAGAAGCCTCATAGATCATAAAACATAGAACATAGAACATGCAATATATAACAAAGAAATTCACTGCACTTCGGCCTACAATGTTCTGCCGACTATTTAACCTGCTCTAGAGTCTGCCTAGAATTTCCCGAGCATTTACCTATTTAAGGTCTCCGTGAAGACCTTATTGTATCCACTTCCACCAATGTCGCCAGCACTTTTGTGTGAAAAACATATCTCCGAGAATCCTTCGATACCTATTTTCAAGCACCTGAAAATTAAGCCCCCCCTTGTGATTAGCCATTTCAGCCCTGGGAAGATCCCCTGGCTATAAACAGGATCAATGCCCTTCTCAATCTTATACACCTGTATCAGATCTTCTCAGCCTCCGTCGCTCCACGGAGGAAATAACAAGTACAATCAACCTGTTCTCATAAAGTAAGCTCTCCAATCCATTCAATATACTTGTAAATCTCATCTGCACTCTACAGTATCCACATCCTTCTTGCAGTAAGGTGACCAGGACTGAACACAGAACCCCAAGTGACATCTGACCATTGTTTTATATATCTGTAACAATACCTCATGGCTCCTTAACTCAGTTCCACGGTTGATGAATGACAACACACGATACGCCTTCATAACAACATTGTCAACCTGCACAGCAGCTTTGAATTCCTATCGACATAGATCCCATCATCTCTCAGATCCTTCACACTACCAAGAGTCTTACCACTTGTATTATAGTCTGGCCTCAGATTGGACCTAGCAGAATGAAACGTTTCTCACTTATCTGGGTTAAAGTCCATCTGCTATTTCTCAGCCCTGTTTTGGATATTACCGATGTCCTAGAGAAACATTTGACAACTCCCCAGACTATCCACAACACCGCCGACCATTGTGTCATCAGCAAACTTGCTGATCCACCCTTCTACTTCTTCATTCAGGTTATTTATAAAAATCACGGAGGAAGTGCTCCCAGAACAGATCCCTGCGGAACACTGCTGGTCACTGACCTCAATGCAGTATACGAACCATCTACAGCATAACGGAAATTCTTCTTGAATCCCATGACTTATTACTTTCTGAAACATTGAATGGCGAACCTTACCGAAGGCCTTACTGAAATTCATACACACTACATCCACTGCTCAACCCTCATAAATGCGTTTAGCTGTATCCTCGAAGAATTCAATCAGACTCCAAGGGAAGACCTTCCCTTGACGAAGCACTGTTGACTATAAATCCTGCCGCTCAGGATGTTCTCCAACAACGTGCCCACCACTGAAGTCAGACTCACTGGTCTTACATTTCCTGGGTTATCTCTACTCCCTTTCTTGATCAAAGGAACAGCACTTGCAAACTTCCAATCCTCCGGTACTTCTCCTGTGCATATTGATGACACGAAGATCATCGTAAGATCTCAGCAATCTCCTCCTTCGCTTCCCACAGTAGACTGAGGTATATCTCATCCGGTCCCGGTGACTAATCTAATTTATTACTTTTTTAGAAGCTCCAGCACATCCTCTTCCTTAATGTCTATATGCACAAGCGTTTCAGTCCGCTGCGAGTCATCACCACAAATGCCAAGTTATTTTTCCCTGATGAATACTGATGCAAAGTATTCATCAAGTAGCTCCGCTACCTCCTCCACCTCCATTCATACGTTTCAACTACCGCGCCTATTCTCACAAGGCTCATCCTCTCTCTCGTAACATACGTCTTAGTACAGCTGTATTATTATCATTATTGTTCAGTCCTCGAATACAATTTGCAATTGATACAATATGATTTGAGCTGACCTTCTGATTTCTTCTTTCAAACTCTCGGTACATTTTTGATCCAATTTAATTCACTGCTTTTTCCCTACCGCATGTTTCCTGTTAATTCAATCAGCCTCACAATATCCCTTGCCATCCAGGTATGGTTGCGGGAAAGACCGTCCTTGCCCTTCCGCCCTACAGGTATACAGTAACTCTGTATTCTCACTGTTTCACTCTGAAAGTCCTCTTCTTTCCCTGATGTGCGTGAACTTGCAGATACCGTGCCTTGACAATATATTCAGACTGCAGTGCTACTTTCACATTTTACTGTCTCATTGTCTCAATGAGATTTTTGATCGAATCTACAAAGCATTGTCCATCATGTCAAATCAAAGGAAAATTTCCAAAACCTCAGAACGATTCCTGAAAAGATGTAACAAAAAATGTGAGGCTGAGAAAGTATTCACGCCCTTTGTAATTGCTACACTAACTTTTCTTTAGTGCAAAATAGTGTATAACCTTGCTAACTCACCCAATTTGTTTCTATAGAAATTGGGAAGACCACCTGTTTTCAATGAATTCTAAAGGAAACAATATCCCCTCTCTATCTGTAATGTCCATGACCACTGACGATTTTCAACAGACCAACCAAAAATAAAGCTAAAAGAACATTCACTGCAAGTCAGTAAATTGATAACAGAGAAGCACAAATCTGAGGAACGATACAAGACCATTTCAAAGGCACTGGACATAGCTCAGATCTCAGTGCAGTCGATTGTGAAAAAGGAGGGGGGATATGAAACCACTGCCACACTGCCGAGGTTAAGTCGACACATCTAGACGTAGTCACTGGAGAAGAAAACTACTTGCAAGTGAGACTACTGTGTATTTCCTGGCTTTGCGATCTCCACAATTCGATGTGTGTTTTTTGTTGTATGTAAGAATACAAAAATAGAACACCTGGTTTTAAAATAAGAACTTTTCTGTAAAGACTTTTAAAGAGCATTTAAACGGTACTATAAAGATGTGGAATAAGGTATACTGGTCAGATGAGACTCAAAGTAGGAATGGTGGCATTTTGATACTGCACATCAACCAGGTGATTCCATTCCTACTGCACAGTATGGTGTAGGTAGCATCATGTTATGTAACATAATTCAACTCCATGGAAAGGAAGTCTGTTGAGAGCTGATGGAAAGATATATGCTGATAAATACAGAGAGAACCTGGATAAAAATCTGTTAGATAGATGAGCTGGGGAGGAAGTCTGACGTTCATCAGGACAACACTCTGAAGCACACTGCAGAGTAGCCATGGAGTTGCTTTAAATGAGGAAAATTTATGTCTCTGAATGGCCAGTAAGAGTTCTGACATTAATCTACCCGAACATCTCTGCCGAGACCTCCGGCCAGCTGTCGAACTAACCTGGCACAGCTTCAGCAATTTAGCAAGGAGGAATAGGGAAGCTAATAGAGATTATCAAAAATAACTATTGGCTCTAATGACTGTGAAATGTGATTCAAATTATAACTACAAAAGTGATATGAATACTCTAGCTGCTACCATTTTAATTTTTTTTTTTTTTCTTTCTTATGCTTTACATTGGTCACTGTGTTTGTGCTCTTCTGTGGAAGATATTCTTAGTCACAAAAATATTCTTAGTCAAATTGTTCAAATTACCTCATTTTAATTCTCATTTATATGGGCAAAGGGTTACGGCTGAATACTATCAAAGTGGGGGCATTGGGAGTGGACCCGAAAGCAAGACACAAAGACTGAGCTACCAGGGACAGGACTAGACTTGAGCAGGAAGCAAAGGAAGTAAGGAGCAAAGGACATGAGAAAGGCCCCGGACGAGACAAGGATACCGGGCCTGGGCTAGGACTTGACGAGTATAGTGGAACCAGGACATGCGACTGGGAACTATGAGCCTGGGCTTCGTCTCCGAACCTGAGCCTGGACAAGGACCCAGAAGCTGTACTCTTGTCTCGGACTCCAGAACTAGGCGAGGACAAGACGTGGCTACAGGATGAGGAGAGGCACAGAACTGGACATGCGACTCCTGGACAGGACAAGGGTATCCCAGCACCAGGCTGGGCAAGTTACTCCTGGGTTGGGCGAGGCCCATCGACAAGTCGAGAACTCAGAGCCCAGGTCGAGGGAGAACAGGAACGCAGAACACAGAGTCAAGAAAGAGACAGGAACATGGAACACAGAGCCGAGACCCCTCCTTGGATACAGAACGAAGGGCCGGGACTCATTACCCAGAACGCTGAACACGACGAGACAGTTCCCAACGCTAGGTAGCGGCAAAACGGCCGGACCTACCCAGCGAAGGCGTGGACACGGCCACACAGTTCCAAACGGGGCGAGGCTCCAGACACAGTCTAGCGAGGCAAGGCGAGGCCCCAGACACAGTCTAGGCGAGGCAAGGCGAGGCCCCAGACATAGGTTGCAGGCAGGGCCTCAGGCGTAAGTTGCAGGCCGGGCTTCGGAGGGAAGGAAGGGAACAGTCCTGTCTCAGGGTAACGGAAATGAAGGCCTGACTTACCTAACAGAGGCAAGGACCGGGAGGAACAGATCCCACTGTAGGGTAACGGCCAGAACGGCCTGACTTACCCCACGGGGGAGAGGACAGGATACCAACGGCACAAACCCACACAGATGCACGGACATGATACTGACGAGATAAAGACAAATACATTGACAGGATACAGACAAGACGAACCAGCAACCTGCCTCGAACCCAAAGCCACTTATATTCCCGGCCTCAAGGCGGGAATCAGCTGCCTACGTTTAAGCCCAAATGAGACAAGGGAACGCCGGAAGACCCGGAGTCCGGAGTTCACGGACCGGATCGTGAGCCGGACGAGGACGAAAAGGACTGGCCAATGAACAGTACTTTTATAATGCACTATTACTACTTGCCACCGACATTGCTCAGATGTGCTTAATAATAATTAAACGTGCCTTAATTTCCAGCTCTCCATATTCCCATCCCAGAATTCATTTCAAACATCTTGTGTTTTCTGTTGACGAGTTCCAGTGCTCTCATCCACTGACATTCTGCCCAACACTCAGCGGGTCTATTTATGTACTGTCAAAGAAAGCTCTCTTGGATGCACTTTAAGAAATGCATCTCTAAACCTTATGCAAAAAGACAATCCAATTATATTTCTCAACTCTTAAAATTTAAAATCTCTCACCTCATGTTGTTAAACCAGCGTCTTATTGTTTTAATCACTTCCTTCCTGGGAAAGCAGCTTTACCTTATCCTGTCCCATAAGAATCGCCAGTCATCCAACCTTCACTGCATCAAAATGCAATTTCTTACATTTATCAGCTTTGAAGGCCATTTGCCAAACCTCAGACCGCGTTGCCCGATGATCCCCTGTGTAACACAACCTATTTTAGTGTCATTTGGACGTGTACATTCATGTAAATTTCAAACATCTTATCTCCTAGAACCTACCCGTGTGACACATCACAAAACAAAAGCATCCAGTCAGTGAAACAAAGTTTCTCTGCTTCCTACCATTGAGGTAATTATGAATCCAATGTGCCTCCCCCTTCGGGATCCCATGCAATCTATCCTGTTGGACTAATCTGCCATGACGGACTATGTCAACTGCATTGCTAAAAGCCATACGGCGAACATGCAACATGCATCTTCATTTAGAATCCCAGCTACGTCCTGATATAATCCAAGACAGAACTCACAGACGCACTGGTTGATAGTTCTCTGCCTTGTTTCTGCCTCGTGTTTCAAACAGCAGTAGCAAGTTAGCCACTGTACAGTTATCCGAAAGTTCATTTGTGGACAGGTACGAAGCAAAAACCTCCTCACTCCTCAGGTCCTCGGCAAAATATTCCCTGCTCTCCCTTTGAGTCCCACATGGTCAGTCTCAGATGATTTAACAATTTTAATGCACTGAAAAACTATAATACCTCTTCCCGATAATTCATAGGTGGTCCAAAACATCACATCTCATTTTTTTACATTTACTTCTCTTCCATTACAATAAAAATATAATAATTAAAGATTCATAAAAATCTTTCTATGTCCTCTGTTCCACACGCAGGTGGTCATACTGATCTTTAACAACACCTCTTATCTCCCCAAAGTCCCTTTAGCTCTAAATATAGCTATGGAATATCTTGGGCACTTATCTCATCTTGCATTTCAGATCCTCCTCATCTCCAACGTTTACCCTCCTAACTTTAACACTTTGGTACCTTTGTAGTTATCAAGAAATTACCTGATTCAAAATCATTATGTTCTGTGTATGACTTCCAATTTCTCAATCAAGGTCCCATTATCTCTCATCAAGCAGGGTTGCTCAAATGTGCCAGCCTTCCGCTGTACGCCAAAAAGAACATGTGGGTCCTGAACTCTTGAACTTTTAATGGCCTTCCACTTGGCAGATGATTCTTTCCTGTAAACAAGCTTGCCCAGTCAACGACTGCAAGATCCCACTTAATGGCTCTGAAATTTGCTCTAGTCTACTTTAGGAATGTATCTTGTTAATGGGTTGCATTTTTGACGATAACCATTTGAAAGCTGTGAGAATTCTGGTTCTTGGAGCCAAAGTATTGCACGGAACGACTGAGGAAAACCCAACTGCAGGACACAGGCACGGAGACTTGACACGGAGACGGATTTTGACATGACTTGGACTCGGAACCTGACTTGGGCTCGAAACCTGACTTGGACTCAGAGCCTGGAACTGGAACACGGACACGACAACACCAAGCAAAGACAGACGGTTCATATTTTGGCTCGGAGGAGCGGCAAATGGCCAGCAATCCTCAGGGAGACACGAAGAGACAGAATTCCCAACTCGGAGTAGCGGTAAACGGCCGGAACTACTCAGGTGGAAACGAGACGATCAAAAACAATGACAGTCCATTTGTATCCAGACACGGAGAAGCTCATCAAGCCGCTCCCTTATTCTTGGCGGCTCGGAAGACAGTCCCGTATTCTCGACGACTCTCAGTGGTGACAATCGTCCAGCAAATCTCAGCAGACCATGAAAACGACAGAATTCGCATCCTAACTTTGAGTAGCGGCAAAATGGCCGGAAACTCAGCTGAACTCGAAAACAACTGAATTCACTAAGGAGCCACAGGCACCAATGCAACTTAGAAATCACGATACACAACTGCCCCGGGACGAGCATAGTCACTCTGGCTACGGTGACTAACCAGCAGCGAGTAGATGTAATCCGGAGTTTTGTACTGCCCGGTTCGGATGAGGATCGGGTGCCCTAATCAAGGAACCCAGTGGAACATGGGGAAAATGGAAATTAAAGGGAAATAAGTAATCAACGGACCGGACCGTGTCACAAAGTGCTCACACAATTCAGCCACTTACTTTACATCAGTTGTTAGAAGGAGGTTAGTGTTGTACCCTCTCAAGTAGTGTCCTGTATATCTCGATAAAGGAAGGTTTTTAGGAAACTGTCCACAAATTCTGCTCTATTCTTTTTACACTATGATTGGCCCAGTTAATCTAACGAGGTTAAAGTCTCTTATTAACTACTCTATGAGGGGTGATTGATAAGTTCGTGGCCGAAGCGAGAAAGAGTCAATTTTGGAAAACCTACCATATTTATTTATCAAAATAGTCCCCTCCTACATTTGCACACTTAGCCCAGCGGTCGTAGAGCATAGGGTTCTTGGACCTCCAGAAAGTGTCCACGTAAGGGGTGATTGATACGTTCGTGGCCTAAGGTAGAAGGAGATCAGTTCGACAGCTCTCGTTACATGCACATGCAGCTCAAATCTTTGAGTGATTATGCAGACAGTTTGAAGTTAATAACTCATCAGCTAATAACTCACCCGGGTGATTGGTAAGTTCGTGGCCTAAGGTAGAAGAAGATGAGTTCTTAACTTCAAACTTTCTGATTAATCACTCAAAAAGATGTGCTGTAAGTTTTCTATGTTTCTATATGTATACCACTTCAACATAAGGATATGGTATTATGGAAAATCCAACAGTCAGCAGGGATCGGAATCACAGGTATGTAGAGAGACTGCAGCTGTTGTGAACATTATACCAGGGTTGATTAATAATCTGTGACCTGAGGTAGAAGGAGATAAGTTACAAGCTCTTGTTACATGCACGTGCAGTTCAACTCTTTGATATAGAAAGATAGAAAACCTACAGCACAACACAAGCCCTTGGTCCGAGAATGCCATGCCGAACAGGTAGCTACTTTGGAAATTGCCTAGTTGACACGTAGTTCTTTATTTTTCTGAGCTCTTAGTAGCTATCCAGGAGCTTCTTAAAATACCCTATCGCATCTGCCTCCGCCACCGTCGCTGACAGTCTATTTCACGCACTCAACACTCTCTGTATAAAAAAAGACTTACCCCTGACATATCCCCTGTACCTATGGGAGGATAAGGCAGTCATAGAGGAGAGGTACAGGGAGGCAGTCACACCTAATCTGCCGGAAGCAAGTCATTGCTTGACAGTCAGAGGGGGGAAAGTGAAGGTGAATAGACATGAAATGGAGAGCAACCCCTGTAGCCTTTCCCCTGAATAACATTTATACCGTCCTGGATACAGTTGGCGGGGACGACCAAACAGGGTTTGACACGGTGGCAGGGCCTCCGGCACTGAGTCTGACTCTATAGTACCGAAGGGTGGGACGGAGAAGAGTAGAGCTGTCGTCATTGGGGACTCTATGCTCAGGGGGCAGACAGGAGATTTTGTGGACGTGAGAAGGACATCCGCATGGTTTGTTGCCTCCCGGGTGCCAGGGTCCGGGATATCTCTGACCAGGTACGAGAGGAAAATCAACCAGAAGTCACGATACATGTTGGCACCAACGACATAGACAGGAAGAGAAATGACGTCCTGAAATGTGAGTTCCGGGGACTAGACAGAAGGCTGTAGAACAGGACGTTAAGTGTGGCGTTCTCAGGATTGTTGCCAGTGCTATGTGATAGTGATGGTAAGAACTGGAGAAAATGGCAGTTGAAAGCGTGGCTAAGGACATCTTTTTTTAGGTATGGGTCCCTCAAATGCTCGCAGTACTTAAAGGCCATTCTGAGCAATGCCTTGTTGAAGCTCAGCATTACATTTTGTTTTTGTATACTTGTCCTCTCGATTTGAATGCCAGCATTTAGTTTGACGTCCTTACATCTGACACAAATTTTAAGTTAACTTTTAGAAATCCTGCAGGAGGACTCCCAGGTCACTTTGCTCCTCTGCTTTTTAATATTTTTTTAAACCTTCTGAATAACTACCCTATGCCATTACTGCTTATATGCATGACCATACACATCACTGCTCTATAATGCACCTGCCTCTTCTTTGTCCATTCTCTCAACGTGTCTATCCTTCTGCAGATTCCCTGCTTCCTAACACTATCTGCCTCTTCACGTATCTACAAATTGTCTGCAAACTTGAAGTCAAAGCCAATAATTCTGGCATCGAAACCATTAACCTATAAAATGAAAAAAAGTGATCCAGCGACCCCCAGAGTCTGTCACACCTGATTTCATCCTCTTGACCCGTCAAGCATCTTGCATTGAGGCAAATGGGGTTTAAACCAGTGCATTTTCTATACTTCATATTTGTTCTTGTCTATCCTGTTGACTAAATTTGCTCCAACTGGTGACAGTATTATCCCCTGCTCAGGGTCACACTGACTCCCATTCCCGTTTACAATATTTCGAGGAGCACCTTAAAATCTGCAGGATATTCGTTCCCCTCCATTTCAGGAAAAATTCATCTGTTCTGTCCAGGTTTTCCTACCACAGAAGAAATTGCACTGATCCAAGAATATTTAATCATACTGTCAGCATCAGTCTCTTGGTCACATATTCATATAAATCATCATTCCTTTCCTATCCTCACCAATAGATAGATAGATAGATACTTTATTCATCCCCATGGGGAAATTCAACTTTTTTCCAATGTCCCATACACTTGTAGCAAAAACTAATTACATACAATACTTAACTCAGTAAAAAATATTATATGCATCTAAATCACTATCTCAAAAAGCATTAATAATAGCTTTATTAATAATAATATAATATAATAATATGTGGCAGTGGGAGTAATCTAGAGATTACTACTCTTCAAATTGTGCTTTTTAACATCTTTCCTAACTCCCTATGTTCACGCTGTAGGAACCCACCCCTCTTTTACCATGTTATATGCACCACGAGCAATTGAGACATTTCTGCAGCGGCTCGAAACGTTTCTGACTCTGGTCCTCTCGGAGCAACACACCATCCTACTATATCTTTTACAGAAAATCTTGAGTATTCTGTGACCAATTTTCGGTCCTGATCTCTCCACTCTCCGCCCCCCATTGGGCATCAGAGACACACTCAGTGTCAGCAGCCAAGCTGCTGCTGATGTGCAGTCACCCGTTAGTATTCAGATCGTGTAATGTTTCTGAGGGTGTAGGCTCTTGGCGAACCTGCAATGTCTGATTCGTCCTTCTGTATCTCCTAGTATTCCCCAAACGTAGCAGCAACCTAAACCTTAGGTGTGATATTCTTACTAATGATCTGGTCTCAGTGTACTAGATGATCCTTGGTTGGTCGATCACAATCTCCATTTCCTTCACACGGTCAGTCAGGAGCTGCAGCCGGTGCACTTCCCTCATGTGAAGTAATCCGGGACACTGCTCAACTCCCTGATATCCCACAACCAGAGGCAGAGCATGTCACTCTCATATCTGCCATTCCAGATACTACAATACGGAGAGGGATTCTGCAGAAAAAACTCTGAGATTTAATTTCCCAGAGTATAACACGTCATCTTCAATGTCTCTGCCCACATTTCCAGCTGGTTTGTATTGTCACGTACCTCGTGACCGGGTTACCAAACCATCAGAAATGGAATAACACGTTGGAGTTTGGTATTACTTAAACTGAGGTATTTATTACTAAGCTCAATAATACAGTAAGAATACAGTAAGATAAAAACTGCAAATATATATAACAGGCTAGCAATGATATGTAGAGAGGTGTAGAAATATGAATCAAAACCAAGCTATCAAAGTCTAGGGGTAAATGAATAGTCTTAAGATAATGCAGAGTTCAATACAGTTCAGTTTAGGTTGAAGTAGTTGCTGTTGTAACGTTGGTCAGAGAGCGAGAGAGCGAGAGTTGAGCAGCTACAGCAGGCAGACCTTCCGTTGTCTTCTTGTTCCATTGTGCCTTTGTAGTCACAGATTATGTCCCCTCCGTTCCAATCCAGCCGGTTCTTCAGTGATGAGCTTGTCATCCAGGCGAGGGTGGACTCACACACAAGCGCCCACCAGTCTGCCTTCTCACTTCTCACACTGTGAGCCTCTGATCGATTCCCCCGAATCGATCCTCCAAGCCCCCACCTTCTCGTGGGTGCACAATGCTCCTTCAGTGTCCTGTGGCGTGTCTGCCTATGTCTCAGCAGACTCGTCTTTTATCTCCCCTGCCGGGGTACCAGCTATCCATCATGTCCATCGCCTTGCGCCTCCTTGCCTTGTCAGCAGGAATCCACACAAACAGGCCAAAAGTCCTTGGCGCTAAAGCCAACAAGTAGCGAAGAAGCCATAACTTTAAATCCTTGTGTCTCCCTCTCACATATCTGCAGCAGGATAACTCCCCCCCCCCACCCCAATCTTCATCTCTCTCACTCTCTCGTTAGCAGCAGAGTTCACAGGGGGGTCAACTCTGGAACTCATCTGCCCATGCTCTGCTCATCACACATAACAGTATTCTGCTGAATCCTTTGGTATTAGTCCTCACTGTCCACAACAGCACTAAATTTGGTGTCATCTATGTAGTTTCCAGTTTTGTCACGAAAGGCCTTGATAAACAGCGGAACAATATTTTCTCATCTGCAGTCCTCAGCAGCAAAATGTGAAATCAGCAAATATTTCCTGATCTTTCTTCCCTCCTTCACTTTCTGTTTGATGAATACTGATATGAATTATTCATTTGTTGATTTGACTACCTTTTTCTCACTCGAGGCATACTTTCACTCCTCCAGCACTGAGTTGTCTGCACTCCTGCTTTATCCTTGGTGCCCCTTGTGTTTTTTTTAATGAATGGAAAAGGTGATTTGCATTCAGTCTTTCTCCGCAAAATCATTTCACCTCCCCCACCACCAATTATCACTGCCGATTCTCTGTTTAACTTGCATATGAATATTCATCAAAGGTTTAGTCTGATTTCCCTCCGGTTCCTTTTCCTTTTTGAACTGCAGTTGCAACATCTCTGATGGATTTTCTTCTATTTGGATGCTTGTCTTTTACTCTCACATACACCTTTTGAATTTGGAAACACTCATTTTTAAATAACTCTCACAGGTGACATGAGTTACAGCAGCTTCCGATCTCTGTTCTCCCCAGGTCCTGCCTAACAAATTTCTTTTTTCAAAATTATTTTTTATTCTTTATTTTCTACAATGAAGCAATAAGAAAAACAGCACATCCACAAAAGCCAGGACCATAACAAAATAAAAGTAAATATTGAGCAGCAAAAGGGAGAGTAATATAAATGCAGAAGTAACCATACACAGCACCAAAAAAAAACCAAAACAAAACCTCAGTCCTCACCACGTAAGAAAGTCCGAAACAGGGCCCCATACCTTTTCAAAGATGTCCCCCAACCAACACACACTCCACCCTCCCCTTCTAGCACTCCTTACAGACCCCCAACCTGCTCTCGTAACTGTACCACTCCTACACTTGAAACCACCATGGTGGGCTTCACAGCTGAACAGGTGAGAAGACAGCTGAAACATCTCCACCCAAGCAAAGCTGCAGGCCCGGATGCTGTCAGCCCCAGGGTGCTCAAAGCCTGTGACTCCCAGCTATGTGGAGTACTTCATTATGTCTTCAACCTAAACCTGAGTCTCCAGAGGGTTCCTGTGCTGTGAAAGACGTTCTGCCTCGTCCCTGTACCGAAGACGCCGTGCCCCAGTGGCTCCAATGACTACAGACCGGTGGCATTGACCTCCCATATCATGAAGACCCTGGAGAGACTTGTTCTAGAGCAGCTCCGGCCTATGGTTAGGCTACACTTAGACCCCTTACAGTTCGCCTATCAGCCCCGACTAGGAGTTGAGGATGCCATCGTCTACCTGCTGAACCGTGTCTACGGTCACCTGGACAAGCCGGCGAGCTCTGTGAGGGTATTGCTTTTTGACTTCTCCAGTGCATTCAGCACCATCCACCCTGCTCTGCTGGGTAAGAAGCTGACAGTGATACAGGTGGATGCTTCCCTGGTGTCATGGATTATTGATTACCTGACTGGCAGACCACAGTACGTGCACTTGTAACACTGTGTGTCAGACAGAGTGGTCAGCAGCACTGGGGCTCCACAGGGGACTGTCCTGTCTCCTTTTCTCTTCACCATCTATACCTCGGACTTCAACTACAACACAGAGTCTTGCCATCTTCAGAAGTTTTCTGATGACTCTGCCATTGTTGGATGCATCAGCAAGGGAGATGAAGCTGTGTACAGGGCTACGGTGTGAAACTTTTCACTTGGTGCGAGCAGACTCATCTGCAGCTTAATGTGAAAAAGACTAAGGACGTGATGGTGGAACTGAGGAGGGCTAAGGCACCGGAGAACTCTGTTTCCACCCAAGGGGTCAGTGTGCACATGGTGGTGGATTACAAATACCTAGGGATACTAATTGACAATAAACTGGACTGGTCAAAGAACACTGAGGCTGTCTACAAGAAGGGTCAGAGCCGTCTCTATTTCTTGAGGAGACGGAGGTCCTTTAACATCTGCCAGACGATGCTGAGGATGTTCTACGAGTCTGTGGTGGCCAGTGCGATCATGTTTGCTGTTGTGTGGTGGGGCAGCAGGTTGAGGGTAGCATACACCAACAGAATCAACAAACTCATTGGTAAGGCCAGTGCTGTTGTGGGGGTGGAACTGGACTCTCTGACGGTGGTGTCTAAAAGAGGATGCTGTCCAAGTTTCATGCCATCTTGGACAATAGCTCACATCCACTCCATAATGTACTGGTTAGGCACAGGAGCACATTCAGCCAGAGACTTATTTCACCGAGATGTAACACTGAGCGTCATAGGAAGTCATTCCTGCCTGTAGCCATCAAACATTAAAACTCCTCCCTCGGAGTGTCAGACACCCTGAGCCAATAGGCTGGTCCTGGACTTATTTCCACTTGGCATAATGAACTTATTATTATTTAGTTATTTATGGTTTTATATTGCTATTTTCTACACTATTCTTGGTTGGTGCGACTGTAACGAAACCCAATTTCCCTCGGGATCAATAAAGTATACCTATCTGTCTGTCTGCCTGTCTGTCCTCATTACATAGTCTCAGTCTCTCCAAATGTAATGTATTTGCCAGTTCTCTCAGCCATAGATCGCACGTAGGCACAGAGTCCATTTCCCACATTTGCAGGATTAACTTCTTAGCAATTATCATTCCAAACAATACAGCCATGTTTCGTACTTATCGGCTGATGATAGGGAGCCTGTTCCTCCTAGGATGGCTATGAGTGGGCCCGGTTCCCACCGCTTCCCATAAGCCTCAGAAAACTTGCAAAATGACCAGAATAAATGCGACAAGCTACTGTTCTCAGATTTACATCTATTACAAACTGGTGAAACATCTGGATAGAAGCTGTGCAGCTTTTCTTTGGAATAATGGAGTCTATGTATTGTTTTAAACTGCATAAGTCTGTGTCTGACGTTGACCGAACAGTCATGTATACTCTTTAAACACTCATACCAGACCTCCACTGTCAGTTCTATACCCAATTCATTCACCCATGCCTATTTAAGGCCTGCAGGGTTCAGCCAAGCTCCATTATGTAGGATCTGATAAAAATAGGATACGGCACTATGAGTAACCGGATCAAATTTTTAACTGTCTCCAGGGACTCATGTTTGTCTAAAACTTCGAAATTGGGTCTACATTTCCTAACATAATCTCGAATATGTAAATATCTTTTAAAAAATTTGATGCAGGGATATTGTAAACTGCTTGTAACTGCGCAAATGAGGTAACGTTTCCATTAATATATAGGTCACATACACTACAGATGTGACTCTGTTTCCAGTACGAAAAAAACAGCATCATCCAGGTCAGGCAAAAAGGAATGATTGTCACAAATCGGAGTGTCAATATAAGTTTTCGGGGCCTTAATGTGCAGTTGAATCTGCTTCCCAATTCTTATAGTGCTGCCAACCGCAAAGCTGTTAATAAAATGTGACTTATTTACTGCAGTGGTGCTATTAAGGAGAGCTGGTAAGAAAGTCTTCTTACAATGCTCTCGCTTATGAGTACCAAGTCTGAGGTAGAGGGTGGGCGTTTTTACAGCATGCAAGAATGGATAGGTGGGCAACGCAGTAACACATATTACCGTCCGGTAGGGCAAAACCTCTTGCTTCCTTGGGCTTTGACAAGTGTTTTTTTTTTAGCAATTCTAATGGCTTTATAAATCCAAATAAAGGGTATAATAATTGAATCTAATTGCTTAAAATATTGCAGACGAATAAAACGTGGAATTGACTGGAAGAGGTGAAGAAATCGTGGCAGTACAATCATCTTGAATGTGTTAACTCTTCCCACCAAATAAATTGGAAGGGTTTTCCTAAAGTCAGAATTGCGTTTAAACTTTTCAACTTCGGTTCGGCAATTCACTTGCAAAAAGGTCATCTGGGTTTTTTTGTAATAGACACACCAAGTTACGAAAAATTGTCATAAGTTATTTCAAAGAGAATAAACTGTAACTACTTTGTATTAACCACTGCAGTGAATGGCATTAGTTCACTCTCATCCCAATTAATAGAGAAACCTGATTCCTAGTTTTGGAAACAGAGAAACATTGTCATGAATAATGTAGGTGGCTATTTGAAAACTGTCCTGGAATGATTCAACATTCGTAAGAGCAGAGATGACAATTTTGGACCAAATACTTTGAAGAATTCCATGCTAAAACCATTCGGACCTGATGCCTTATTATTAGGGAGGGAAGAGATGACCTTCTCGATCTCATCTAGGCTTATATCAGCATTAAGTGTATTTACTGCATCTGTTGACAGCGTGGGCAGATTCAGATTATCAAAAAATGCTTCCATAGCTTTAACGTCCAGAACTCCTTGTGCTTGGTAAACGTCAGCGTAGAACTCCGCAAAACACTTACTAATTTTTTCCGGGACTGTCAATAAAAAGCCATCTTTCGCCTTTATACGATGTATAGTGCTGAAGGCCTGCATCTGTCTTAACTGTCGGGCTAATAACTTATGGGGCTTTTCACCAAGCTCAGAATACCTCTGTCTGACTTTTGTCAGTAGTTTTGCAACACTCTTGGACATTATAGATTTATACTCATACCATAAGGCAGTGATCTTATTAAGTAATTCTGCTTCCTGGTTTATTTTATAAGAGCCCTCCAGATTTGCCAACTGATCATCTATTTCAGTTAACCTTTTCTTGAAACATCTTGTTTCTGCTGTCTCATATGCTATTACGCAACCTCTAATAACCTCCTTCATGGCCTCCCAAAGAGTGGAATCACCAACATCGCCCACATCATTGGTGCTTAAGTATAGATCTATCTTATCTGAAAGATAACAGCAAAAATCCTTCTCCTTTAGCAAAGCATTATTTAAACGACAACGATATTCACCTGTTTTGTGTTTCAGTTTGAGTATATGGGAGACAGGAGTATGATCCGATATAAGTATATTATGGTAAGTGCAACCTGCTACTGAGGAGACTAATATCGACTCTAACATAAAGTAATCAATTTGCAGAGTAGGATTTATGTACTGTAGAGAAATATGAAAAAAAACCTTCTTCGTGGGATTAAGAAGCCTCCAAATATCCACTACGTTATACGATTACATGAGATTATTAAGTGTTACACTATTTTTAAATGAACAAACTTAGGGACATCGTCAATCTAAGAGGGAGTTTAAGATGCAATTAAAGTCTCCACCTATAATTATGTTAGAGTCAGACAGACTAAGCATATCCTTAAAGAGGTTCTGAAAAAAAAATTGGATCATCAGAGTTAGGTCTGTACAAATTTACCAGTGTCAATGGAATAGAATTTGATATTCCACTTATTTTTACATATCTGCCCCTCTGCTCAGCGGTAGTTTGTGTGTGAACAAACGGTATTTTTTCATTATTAGGATTGCAGCACCTCTAGTTTTAGTACTAAAATTCGACTGGTAGACCTGAGATGTCCAAGAGGGACAGAGCACATTCGCCGCTGTTTTCTTAATGTGCGTTTTTTGGAGAAAACAAATATCAGTTTTGAGAATACGAAGATGTGCATACACCTTCCCACTCTTCAGTGGACTATTCATTCCCTCGTACATTTCAGCTGACAAGTTTGGCTTCACCAATGCTGTGCATATGCGAATTAGATGTCATATCTGCTGTCAACAAAAAAAAGTAAGTATGCTGTATGGTCGCGGCATAACACAAATTGTAACTCGAACAAATACAAGTGCTGTAACAAACCCTTGAGAACAAAAGAAAACTCAAAAAAAAATCACACACACAAATATTTCCGGATCTTTCTTTCCTCCTTCACTTTCCGTTTGATGATTACTGATATGAATTATCATTTGGTGATTTGACTACCTTCTTCTGGCTCCAGGTATAATTTTACTCCCCAACCACTGAGTTGTCTACATTCCTGCTTTATCCTTGGTGCCCCTTGTGTTCTTAAATGAATGTACAAGGTGTTTTGGCATTCTCTAAAGTCTTTCCCCGCAAAACAATTTCACCTCCCCCACCACCAATCAGCACTGCCGATTCTCTGTTTAATTTACATATGAATATTCATCACGGGTTTAGTCTGATTTCCGTCTGGTTCCATTTCCTTTTTGACTGCAGTTGCAAAATCTCTGATAAATTTTCTTTGATTTGGATTCTTGTCTTTCACCCTCACGTACACCATTTGAATTTTGAAACACTCATTTTCAAATAACTCTCACAGGTGATATGAATTACAGCAGCTTCCTCTCTCTGTTCTCCCCAGGTCCTGCCTAACAGATTTCTGTTTTAAAATCATTTTTATTTCTTTCTTTTCTACAATCAAGCAATAAAAAATAAAGAACATTCACAAACACCGCGACCATAAAAAATGAAAGTAAATATTGAGCAGCAAAAGGGAGAATAATATAAATGCAAAAGTAACCATACACAGCACCAAATAAATAAATAAATAAATAAACCTCAGTCCTCAACACTTAAGAAAGTTCAAAACACGGCCTCATATCTTTTCAAAGATGTACCCCAACCTACACATACTCCACTCTCCCCTTCTAGCCATCTTCACAGACCCCAAACCTGCTCTCGTGACTGCACCCCTCCTACACCTGAAACCTCTATGGTGGGCTTCACAGCTGAACAGGTGAGAAGACAGCTGAAACGTCTCCACCCAAGCACGGTTGCAGGCCCGGATGGTGTCAGTCCCAGGGTTCTCAAAGCCTGTGCCTCCCAGCTATGTGGATTACTTCATCATGTCTTCAACCTAAACCTGAATCTTCAGAGGGTTCCTGTGCTGTGGAAGATGTCCTGCCTCGTTCCTGTACCGAAGACGACGCGCCCCAGTGGCTCCAATGACTACAGACCGGTGGCATTGACCTCCCACATCATGAAGACACTGGACAGACTTGTTCTATGGCAGATCCAGCCTATGGTTAGGCCACACTTAGACCCCCTACAGCTCGCCTATCAGCCCCGACTAGGAGTTGAGGATGCCATCGTCCACCTGCTGATCCGAGTCTATGCCCACCTGGACAAGCCGGTGAGCACTGTGAGGGTCATGATTTTTTACTTCTCCACTGCGTTCAACACCATCCACCCTGCACTGCTGGGTAAGAAGCTGACAGTGATGCAGGTGGATGCTTCTCTAGAGTCATGGATTATTGATTACCTGACTGGCAGACCACAGTACTTGCGCTTGCAAACTGTGTGTCTGACAGAGTGGTCAGCAGTACTGGGGCTCCACAGGGGACTGTCCTGTCTCCCTTTCTCTTCACCATCTACACCTCGGACTTCAACTAGTGCACAGAGTCTTGGCATCTTCAGAAGTTTTCTGATGACTCTGCCATTGTTGGATGCATCAGTAAGGGAGATGAGGCTGAGTACAGGGCTACGGTGTGAAACGTTGTTACATTGTGCGAGCAGAATCATCTGCAACTTAGTGTGAAAAAATACTAACGAGCTGGTGGTGGACCTGACGCGGGCTAAGGCACCGGTGACCCCTGTTTCCATCCAAGGGGCCAGTGTGGACATGGTGGAGAATTACAAATACCTGGGGATACGAATTGACAATAAACTGTACTGGTCAAAGAACAGTGAGACAGTCTACAAGAAGCGTCAGAGCCGTCGCTATTTCCTGAGGAGACTGAGGCCCTTTAACATCTTCCGGACGATGCTGAGGACGTTCTACGAGTCTGTGGTGGCCAGTGCTATCATGTTTGCTGTTGTGTGCTGGGGCAGCAGGATGAGGATAGCAGACATCAACAGAATCGACAAACTCATTCGTAAGGCCAGTGATGTTGTGGGGGTAGAACTGGACTCTCTGACGGTGGTGTCTGAAAAGAGGATGCTGTCCAAGTTTCATGACATCTTGGACAATAACTCCCATTCACTCCATAATGTACTGGTTAGGCATAGGAGAACATTCAGCCAGAGACTTATTTCACCGAGATGTAACACTGAGCGTCAAAGGAAGTCATTCCTGCTTGTGGCCATCAAACATTAAAACTCCTCCCTCGGAGTGTCAGACACCCAGACCCAATACGCTGCTCCTGGACTTATTTCCACTTGGCATAATGAACTTATTATTGTTTAGTTATTTATGGTTTTATATTGCTATTTTTCTACACTATTCTTGGTTGGTGTGACTGTAGCGAAACCCAATTTCCTTCGGGATCAATAAAGTATGCCTGTCTGTCCTCATTACATAGGCTCAGTCTCTCCAAATGCAAGGTATTTACCAGTTCTCTCAGCCATAGATCGTAGGCACAGAGTCCATTTTCTACATTTGTAGGATTAACTTCTTAGCTATCATTATTCCAAACAATACAACCATGTTTCGTACTTATTGGCTGAAGATAGGGAGCCTGTTCCTCCTAGGATGGTTATGAGTGGGTCCGGTTCTCACCGCTTCCCATAAGCCTCAGAGATGTCAGTTCTATACCCAATTCATTCACCCATTCCTGTTTAAGACCTGCAGGGTTCACACAAGCTCCATTATGTAGGATCTGATAAAAATAGGATACGGCACTATGAGTAACCGGATCAATTTTTTTTTACTGCCTCCAGGGACTCATGTTTGCCTAAAACTTCGAATTTGGGTGTACATTTGCTAACATTATCTCGAATATGTAAATATCTTTAAAAAAAACTTGATGCAGGCATATTGTAAACTGCTTGTAACTGCGCAAATGAGGCAACGTTTCCATTAATATATAGGTCACATACACTACAGATGTGACTCTGTTTCCAGGACGAAAAGACGGTATCTTTCAGGCCAGACAAAAAATAATGATTGTCACAAATCGGAGTGTCAATATACGTTTTCGGGGCCTTAATGTGTAGTTGAATCTGCTCTCAAATTTTTATACTGCTGCCAACCACAAAGCTGTTACTAAAATGTGACTTATTAATTGCAGTGGTGCTATTAAGCAGAGCTGGTTAAGAAAGTCTTCTAAAATGCACTCGCTCTATGAGTAACAAGTCAAGGGTGGGCGTTTTTCCAGCATGCAAGAATGGATAGGTGGGCAACGCAGTAACACATTTTAACGTCCGGTAGGGCAAAACCTCCTGCTTCCTTGGGCTTTGACAAATGTTTCTTTAGTAATTCTAATGGCTTTATTAATCCAAATATAATGTACAATAATTGAATCTAATTGCTTAAAATATGACAGACGAATAAAACGTGGAATTGACTGGAAGAGGTGAAGAAATCGTGGCAGTACAATCATCTTGAATGTGTTAACTCTTCCCACCAAATAAATTGGAAGGGATTTCCAAAAGTCAGTATTGTGTTTAAACTTTTCAACTTCGTTTCGCCAATTCACTTGCAAAAGGACATCTTGGTTTTTTGTAATAGACACACCAAGTTAAGAAAAATTATCATTATTTAATTCAAAGGGAATAGACTGTATCTACTCTGTGTTAACCACTGCCGTGAATGGCATAAGTTCACTCTTATCCCAATTAATAGAGAAACCTGAGTCCTAGTTTTGGAATCAGAGAAACATTGTCTTTACAAAATGTAGGTGGCTATCTGGAAACTGTCCTGGAGTGATGCAACATTCGTAAGTGCAGAGATGACAATTCTGGACCAAATACTTTGAAGAATTCCATGCTAAAATCATCCGGAACCGATGCCTTATTATTAGGAAGGGAAAAGATGACCCTCTAAATCTCATCTAGGCTTATGTCAGCATCAAGTGTATTTACTGCATCTGTTGACAGCGTGGGCAGATTCAGATGATCAAAAAATGCTTCCAGAGCTTCAACGTCCAGACCTCCTTGTGATTGGTAAACGTTAGAGTAGAACTCCGCAAAATACTTACAAATTTTTTTCTGGGTCTGTCAATAAAAAGCCATCTTTCGCCTTTCTACGATGTATGGTGCTGGAGGCCTGCATCTGTCTTAACTGTCCGGCTAATAACTTATGGGACTTTTCAACAAGCTCAGAATACCTCTGTCTGACTTGTGTCAGTAGTTTTGCAACACTCTTGGACATTATAGATTTATACTCATACCATAAGGCAGTGATCTTATTAAGTAATTCTGCTTCCTGGTTTATTTTATAAGAGCCTTCCAGATTTGCCAACTGATAATCTATTTCAGTTAATCTTTTCTTGGAACTTCTTTTTTGGGCTGTCTCATATGCTATTATGCAACCTCAAATAAGCGCCTTCATGGCCTCCCAAAGAGTGGAATCACCAACATCGCCCACATCATTGGTGCTTAAGTACAGATCTATCTTATCTGAAAGATAACAGCAACAATCCTTATCCTTTAGCAAAGCATTATTTAAACGCCAACTATATTCACCTTTTTGTGGTTCCGTTTCAGTATAAGGGAGAAAGGAGTATGATCCAATATAAGTATATTATGGTAAGTGCAACCTGCTACTGAGGAGACCAATTTCGACTCTAACATAAAATAATCAATCGCAGAGTAGGATTGATGTACTGTAGAGAAATATGAAAAAAAAACATTCTTTCTGGGATTACGAAGCCTCCAAATATCCACTATGTTATACGATTACATGAGATTATTCAGTGTTACACTATTTTTAAATGAACAAACTTGGGGACGTCGTCGATCTAGGAGGGAGTTTAAGATGCAATTAAAGTCTCCAACTACAATTATGTTACAGTCAGACAGATTAAGCATGACCTTAATGCAGTTCTGAAAAAAATTGGATCTTCAGAGTTGGGTTCGTACAAATTTACTAATGTCAATGGGATAGAATTTAATATTCGACTTATTATTACATATCTGCCCCTCTAGTGAGCGGCAGTTTGTGTGTGAAAAAACGGTATTTTTTTAATTATTAGGATTGCAACACCTCTAGTTTTAGTACTAAAATTCGATTGGTAGACCTGAGATGTCCAAGAGGCACAAAGCACGTTCGCCGCTGTTTTCTTAAAGAAAACAAATATCAGCTTTGAGTATACGAAGATGTGCATACACCTTCCCTCTCTTCAGTGGACGATTCATCCCCCGTACAATTCAGGTGACAAGTTTAGCTTCACCAATGCTGTGCATATGCGAATTAGATGTCATATCTGCTGCTCAACCCAAAAACAAGAAAGTATGCTGTATGGTCGCGGCATAACACAAACTGTAACTCGAACAAATACATGTGCTGTAACGCCCTTGAGAACAAAACAACACTCCAAAAAAAAAAAACACACTCACAAGTGTAGTACTTCCATACCCCTAACCTAGAGTCAAAGCAATATACACGGGTCAACACATGGCCCGAAGTAGCAAGATCACTACCCATTACTCACTCACTAAAAACGGGAGAATCACCTTTTCACAAATACACCATGAAATATAAAATAAACAATAACAATCAGTCCTTACCGCCTAACAAATTTCGGATTAACTTGCAACACACACAAAATGCTGGAGGAACTCAGCAGGCCACTCAGGATCTATGGAATATAGTAAACTGTCAACTTTTCTGTTTGAGGTCCTTCAACAGAAAGAAATAGGTTAACGTTTCTGTTTGAGGCCCTTCAACAGAAAGAAATAGGCTAAAAGTCAGGAAACGCAGTAGGGGGAAGGTGAAGCTGAAGTACAAGGTGTTTGTTGATCATTAGCTTGCCCTTAGTTTAGTAAATTTCTCCATGATTGTATCCTTTTTTGGAGATGACTGTTAGCAAAATGGTCTGCCAGTTAAATTCATCGTTTGCAAGGGTCATGCCCCAATGCAGGTCTTCAGTGTCCCTAATGCATCTGATTTACTGCCATCACCAGCACCGAAATACACACATTTTCTGTGTTTAAAAATTAACCTCAGACATCCTCCCTATATAAATTTCGCCAATCACTTCAAAATTATGTCCTTGCCTTCTTTGCCACTTCCATCTTGCAATAAAAATTCTCCGGATGACCCCTCGATTGGTGCCTTCTATCATTTTGTATTACTCTTTCAATTCACCTCTCATCATGCTTCCACCATAGAGAAAAGTCCAGTCTTACTGACCTATCCACACAAGATGCTTCCTGGAAGTTCGATGTCAAAAAAAAAGTATTGTCGAAGTACAAATGCCACCATGTACATTTTGTTGTGGACATGCACAGTAAATGCAGAACAAACACAAGGGAATCTATGAAAAACTGCGCAAGTGAAAGACGGACAACGTACAGAACACACAAAGTCAAAAAAAATGTGTAAACAAGATTAAACAAGAGAACTCGTAATAAATAGGAAATAACTACCAATAACATGATTTGTGGAGTCCCTGAATGAGAGTTCATTGTTGTGGTCAGTGAAATTATCACATCCGCTTCAAAAGCCTGATTTTTCAGGGGTAATAGCTATTTCTGAATCTGGTGCTGTCGGGCCTGATGCTCCTCTATCTCCTTCTTGATGGCAGCATCGGGAACCGACCATCACCTGGACGATGATCCCCTTGCTGATGGATGTTGCTTTCCCCTTCTCGAGCTCCTTGTAGAGCTGCTCATTGGTGGGGAGGGACTTACCTGTGATGGAATAGGTGCATCTACAACATTTGAATTGGTATTCAAATCAAGGGCAGTGTTCCTAAGCCACACCTGAGGCTATTCATCACGATTGATCTTTACAACATCATCAAAGTTTTAGAAGAAATGCTAAATCTGCACAAAACTATATAGAATAGGCCGTAAATGCTGAAATGCCGGTAAATCGTTCCAGGATGTGAACAGTTTCCGCTCCTCTGACTCTCCACAACAAGATGATCTCAGTAAAAATGGGGATATTAGTCACAACATTGCCTGTTGTTTTTTTTTTTTGCAACTTTCCATAACCTGCCTACATTGTGTAATTGAAGAACGTGTCATTCAATGTTCACCTTTATCAATTCCACTGAAAGTTGCCCAGTGGGAGGGAAGGGAAGAGAGTGTCCATGAATTGCAGTCCATTGTCAGGTTTGTACAGGTCTTTGTCCTTTGATATGCTGAATTTATACTGGATTTTAACAGCAGAATACAGTGCTGGGTGTGTACAGGAAAGTGTGCTCACTGTACAGTTCTGAAAGTATTATAGCCTCTGTCATGATAATAAAGATGTAGATATTGTAAATTTCATGTTAATGCCAGAGATAGACACTCCCCTTCCCCTTGCAGTACCGGACATATTTTTTTAACATATGTGTCCTTACAGTACAGAGCCGAAAGTTTGAACATCATATTTCACTGCATGTGGTATGTGTATGCCAATGGATTAATCCCTCAAAGGATCTACCCATCTAAATGCTCTGAGGGAACCAACAGCACCTCCTCTTTGGTATTAACACGACAGAGAGTATCACCATACTCCTTTTTGATCATGCGTTCCCTTTCTTCCATGTCCTTTTCCTTAGTGAACGGCAGTGAATGCAAATTATTCTACTTTGCATGACAACTTTGACTCCAGGCTCAAACTCCAACCTTTTTCCTTGAGCGGTCCTTTCCTCTCCCCACTATACTGTCGTTATCAATGCACGCATAAAATACCTTGGGATTTTCATTGAACCTCCACAACGAGGACGTTTCTTGGTGAATGTACACTTTTTGGATACACATTGTGACTTGTTTCTTGCTCCTTGTATGATCCTACAAGACATTTTTCAATTTCATCTTGCCAGAACTTACATACGACTTAAATTAGATTTTTAAACAAAAACATTTCTCATCACGCTAAGTTCTTCTTACTACAGAAACTTCCTACATTCTGAGTGGTTGGACTGTAAGTGACTCTCACATGTCAGACATCAGCTAACATCAGCTCCATTCAGTAACAACCAGTAACATCAGCTCCCAGACTGTTCTCAATGATTCCTGCCCAAATCTGCTGTAATTTGTCTTCCACAAATTTCCGTTCATTCACCTGCAGGTCCAGACTTATCCTTATCAATAATCATCTGAAACCTTGCAGAATCATCATCCTTAAGTCTATCCCAATTAATCTCCAATCAAGTTGCTACGCCCATTACGTCGCCCTCCCTGGTCGACCATCTACATACTGTTTCTGGAACCGTTCCTGAACACACCATCCAAACCTTGGGTGGTAAGCAAGTCCCAGTCAATCTGGGGAGATTATTCACCCACTACAGCTACTCTATTGTTTTTTACATCAGCCCAGAATCTGCTGAAATCACTGTTCGTCTCTTTCACTGGATATTGTGTGGCCTACAGTATAATCACATCACAATGATTGTACCTTTCTGATTCCAGGGTTCTACACACGTTGTCTTACTGGCTGAGCTTTTGGGATGTCCTCAACCTTGTGACATTCTGCCTGATCAGCAGTACAGCTCCCCAACCTCTTTTAGCTACCTCTGGACTGTCTGAATGATATAATTCCTGAAATGTTTTGTTATCAGTCCTGCTCTTCTCTCAACCAGATCTCTGCAATGGATGAATCACCGTGTCATGTACTAATCCAGGTTCTAAGTTCATCTGCATTAGCTGTCCTGCGCCTACACTGAAATAAAATCACTTTTGCCCTTTGGTGCCCTATTCTCATTAACGTGGCCTGCTCCTGACTACCTTTTGGCGTTCTCATCTCTGCCTTCCCGTCAATGCTACTTACTGACATGCATTTCAGGATCCCCTCCGCATGTCATGCGACATGCGGTTGGGAGACTGTAGGTCTGACACGGTGGTCAGCAGCACAGGAGCGCCGCAGGGAACCGTACTCTCTCCGGTCCTTTTCACCCTGTACACATCAGACTTCCAATATAACTCGGAGTCTTGCCATGTGCAGAAGTTCGCTGATGACACGGCCATAGTGGGGTGTGTCAGGAATGGACAGGAGGAGGAGTATAGGAAACTGATACAGGACTTTGTGATATGGTGCAACTCAAACTACCTGCGTCTCAATATCACCAAGACCAAGGAGATGGTGGTGGACTTTAGGAGATCTAGGCCTCATATGGAGCCAGTGATCATTAATGGAGAATGTGTGGAGCAGGTTAAGACCTACAAGTATCTGGGAGTACAGTTAGACGAGAAGCTAGACTGGACTGCCAACACAGATGCCTTGTGCAGGAAGGCACAGAGTCGACTGTATTTCCTTAGAAGGTTGGCGTCATTCAATGTCTGTAGTGAGATGCTGAAGATGTTCTATAGGTCAGTTGTGGAGAGCGCCCTCTTCTTTGTGGTGGCGTGTTGGGGAGGAAGCATTAAGAAGAGGGACGCCTCACGTCTTAATAAGCTGGTGAGGAAGGCGGGCTCTGTCGTGGGCAAAGTACTGGAGAGTTTAACATCGGTAGCTGAGCGAAGGGCGCTGAGTAGGCTACGGTCAATTATGGATAACTCTGAACATCCTCTACATAGCACCATCCAGAGACAGAGAAGCAGTTTCAGCGACAGGTTACTATCGATGCAATGCTCCTCAGACAGGATGAAGAGGTCAATACTCCCCAATGCTATTAGGCTTTACAATGCAACCGCCAGGACTTAAGAACTTTTTAAAAGCTATTATTAATGCTTTTTGAGATAGTGATTTAGATGCATATCATATTTTTTACTGAGTTAAGTATTGTATGTAATTAGTTTTGCTACAACAAGTGTATGGGACATTGGAAAAAAAAGTTGAATTTCCCCATGGGGATGAATAAAGTATCTATCTATCCATCTATCTATCTATCTATCTAAAAATGAATCAAGGTTGCTCCCGCATTCTTCCATGTGAGAATATTAATTCCCTTCAGTGTAACCCATCTCCTTACACTAATCCCTCTTATCCTGGACGAAAGCCTAATGATCTGTGTTCCTGATGCCCTCCCTCCTCCCCCAGATTGTGAGCCACACATTGAAGTGTACCGACTTACCATCTCTTAACCCGCAAGCATGTGCCACCTGAAGAAATCCTGAAATCACCATTCCAGAGTTCCTACTTCTTATGTATCTGCTCAGCTCCTTAAATTCAGTCTGTAGGACCTTGCGTTTCCGGTGTTATTTCGAATAAGGATCACAACCACTGCCGCTCACCTGCCGTTTCAGTATGACCTGTAGCTTCTCACACATACACTTGCCCCTGGCATGATGGAGTTAACGAACCATCCTGAAAAATCACTCATTTCCACGGGTACTCCTGTTTGTATCCCCCAGGCGAAATAGTTCATCACATGTGATTCATATCCTTCATCCCCTATACATTCCTGTGCCTGCAAATTGTCTCTTTGCAATGAAAGTTGTTTTAAAATTCATTCAGTATTGTTTTTTTTTCGGGTCAGTGTATTAACATAAGCTTTGCAAATGAGCCTGCACATGTGTTGAAACAAAACACATTTTTTTTTGAAATCTTACGATCTTAATTCAGAAAGAAAGGCAAGTGACAACTATAGTAACTGTACATAATTCAAACAAATACTCATCACCCACTAAACAATCCGATCTTAGTTTTGGAGTGGAAACGCAGATCCATCAATATCACGCAGCCTGTTTTCTCTCTTTCTCTCTCCCTGACTCCCTCACAATGTCTCATTCGCTTCACTATCTCTCTCTCGTTCTCTCTTTCTCTGTCCCTCTCATACGCCCTCTCCCTCGCGCTAACTCTTGCGTCATCTCCCTCCCTGCTCTCTCCCTCACGTGCTCTCTTTCTCGCCCACTGCCTCACGCCAACTCCCTCGCGCCCTCTTCCTCCCTCGCTCCCTCTCCTTCGCGCCCTCAACCCCTGCGCATACTCCTTCACGATGTCTCATTCGCTCTCACTATCTCTCTCTCCCCCAATCTCTCTGTCTCATTCTGTCTCTCCCTGGCGATGCCTCATTCGGTTTCAGTATCTTTCTTTCGCCCCCTCTGTCTCTCTGTCTCAATGTGTCTCCTGCTCGCGATGTCTCACCAACGCTCACACCCTCATCCTCGCGCTCTTCTAGCTTCATCTCCATGGCGCATTCCCCCTCGGGTGGTATACTTCGCGCCCTTTCCCACGCATCCTCTGCCGCATGTGATCTCCCTGGCGCCCTCTTTCTCAGGATGTCTCATTCGCTCTCTTCTCGCTTCCTCAGCCCTCATGCCGTCTCCTGCTCGCGCTCAATTTCTCCATCCATATATCTCTCACAGTACTACAAGTGAGCACAACGGTACTTTGTTTTAAATGCTAAAACAGTTAAAATTCTCTTACAGGAAGATAGTGAGAGGGAGAACCTACAGGTGGAGAAGGAGGAGAAAAAAAGAGGGTGAAGGAATTGAAGTGTTATGAAGGGAGCAAGAGCGGTTGATACAGACAAAATGTACTCAAAGATCAGGCAATTTTCTCAGAACGCGGAAGCAGGGTAAGAGGTTCGCCTCAAGATTCAGTTTAACAGAACGTCCGACAGAGAGTGAGGGATTTCTCTGGGATGGTGAGGACAGTGATGGTGTGGGGATCAGCTGTAAACAGCTGTTTTGTAACTCTAAGGCAACACACACACAAAATGGAATGGCGTAAACAGTTGACAGGACTCTGATGTAGAGTCCCTGCCCGAAAGGTTGAAAGTGTACTCTTTTCCATAGATGCTACCTGGCCTCAAGTGTTCCTGCAGCATTTTGTGTGTGGAAAAGAGTAGGCAGTAGACGTTTCGGGCCGAGAAACTTCATGAGGATCTGATTTTGTGTGCATACTTTTGTATTTCGAGCATCAGCAGCTAATCTCGTGTTTGCTTTGTAACTCTGTTTATCACATTGTTTCCATTCACCAGCAAGTGGGGGGATACAATAGGGAGTATTAAGGCAGCTGAATTGTAATACAATACAGCGTTTATTTCTGTCGTTTCATGAGTTTCAAAATCCGGTTCAGTGGGTATTTCACCGCATTCTTTAATTCTTGTCGGAATTTGCTCTGCGTGAGGGCGTAAATGCACGTGTTGGTGCAGGAGCTGGATATCTGCATCATTTCCGATGTGCGGTCTGCGATGTAACGGGGATCGGTCACAGAGTCAACAAAACTTCGTCTGTAGATAAAAAATACCACGTATGTTCCCCACAACAATATGAAGCTAGCAGTTATGCTGAAGAGCAAAATGATGGATTTGCGTCGGTTCTCCATCTCCTGGTCCTTGTCATTCTCTCCACCCTTTTGCCCCCGGAGTCCCCTGCGGACTCGACTGGCCACTAGAATCCGCCTGACAGTCAGAATATTGAACAGCAACATCAGAAATATTGGTACACAAGGGTTTAAAATGCGATGAAATATCGCAAATGTCAACCATGCGGTAGAGTTTTTGTAGCTCGGTGTATAAACACAATCCCAGGGAACACCATCAGTTATTTCTCCAGGCCCGAAGACAAAGCCAAATGGGACACTCTCCAAACATATCAGCACACTTACTGTCCCGATAACCACAACCGCCTTTCTCTCGGTGCAATATTTCGGTTTCAGCTTCTCACAGCAAATAGCCACAAATCGATCGACGGTGAAAGCGACAGTCAGCCAGACTGAGGTCGCAGTGCTTGCAGCAACCAACCATAAACCAAGTCTGCACACAGGAGTGATCCGCAGGAATGATCGGGGAAAGTAAATTTGAGCAGTCATCCTGAGCAGCGGATCGGAGATAACGACCAGGAGATCGGCCGCTGCCATTCCCACCAGGTAGCGAGTGATACATTTGGAGAGACCGCACTTTCCCCGGGACAGGATCACAATCGCCACCAAGTTCGCTGGAAGAGAGAAATAGAGCAGCAGGTTGAGAAAATACTGAGCAAAAGCTAATGCAGAGGTATGAGGGGATCTCGTAATATTTCCACCTTATAGTTGCATTTTGCAGTGGAATGTCAAGAGAGGGCGCAGAGCTGGCAGAGACAGAAATGCACTTTATACAGTGAAACAAAATCAATATGATCTATACAGATTCCTGACTGATGACAGAAGTATGAAGTGATAGCGTAAAGCTAAAACGGGGCAACTACTTCCTCAGAGTCAATACTGGATGGAACATTTTCGACCGGCACTTTCCGCGTCTCGTCTGGATGAAATAAGTAAATACGGAGTTGATGGCGGGATACTTCCATTAGACAGTCATCAACTTCCATGGCGATCCCTGTCAGCGACAGAACTGCCGAAGGACGGAAGAAAAAAACAAGAAGTAACAGGATTCTAGTAATAACAGTTCCTCAGAACTGTCCCCAGGGGGATCCCTGACACGAGTATTAACTGGTTTCTGTTTTCATACTAGCTGTATGGGGATTAGTGTTTCATTCCCCGAGTTTGTTTCCTATTCCATCATTTGCCATCTCACCGACTTTACAACAGAACATTGACTGATTCCAACAGCTATAGGGAAGCAGGGGAAAGGAACTCAACGTCCAGCAGCAAACCCCGTGCCGTTATCAGATGTTTGAAACACTGTCAGATAGAGATATAATAGAAAACATTTCACAGTATTGATAACTATGAAGCACCACGTCGGTTGTGTTAATTGACTCAGCATCGACTTCATTGTGTTGCACATCAACTGCTTTATATTCAGTCATATCGCAGACATTTACTAAAATAATCCACAACAGCTTCGTGTTATAACACGGAACTTCTCACATTTCCTACAGCGTGGCTACCAGTCCCTAATTTGATTGTTGCACCTAACTCATAAACCCTCTCACATACAAATGTAGACAAACCACTGGTATAATTTCCGCGGGCTATATGGACAAAATATTTGCAAATGCAGTTTAGCTGTTAAAAGACCAAAAGCACAGAGACCCGATCGCCACTCTTTTGATAACAAACGGCAGGGTAAACGCTGCCTGATCCGCCCCGTTCCATAGGATTTGGTGGATTTGCTGAGTTCTTGCAGCGGGTTGCATTTAGATCCCAGATCCACAGCCCCGGTATTTACACTTCATTCTTGAAATGCGGAACAATCGGACTGCACAGATGACAGTTGCAAGCAGCAACAGAAACAGTCACAATATTGGAATTAAATTTCAACTCCCACCAACAGCAGTGGACCCAGAGGCTTACCGGGAATTCCAAAGGCTGAAATAAAAGGATAGTAAACTTCTTCTACCCGCCAGATGACCGGGTACACCATTTCAGTGAGAATCTGTAATTTCTGTTGCTACTGAATTCACATTTCTGACAATCACTTTGAGCTGATACATTTAGAGCGCCCCTTATTTATACAGAGGATCAATCTCCAGAGATAATGTTCTATCCGTGACTGACTTCCTTAGTTACGGTCATTAAACAAACAATTTAATTTAATTCCAACCTCTGATGTAAATCACAAACAAGAGTAAAGCTGCAGATGCAGGAAATCCAAGCAACACACACAAAATGCTGCAGGAACTCAATAGGCCTGAAATGACGACAGTACTTTCCTTCCTTTGATGCTGTGTTCTCCCTGCATTTCGTATCTGTTTCTCTGATGTAAAGTTCGTCTGATTGAAGGCAAGCATATTAAAATTATTGGGCAATACCGCAGCAGTGACATATCGAGTAGAAATAATGTCGGAGCTTTAATTACAATGACTGAATTTTGTCACAAAGCAGCGAAATTTGAAAATTTCACGTTAATGTTGGCTAATTTTTTATTAATAAATGGATTCGGCCGACTCTCACGGACCGCTAACTCTGTCCCTGCAGTTTCTACATTTGAACTGCTCTTGGGTCCTTGAGCTCCTTACAAGCCACGCACGGAGGCGCACACACTCACACACATACACACACAAAGGGAGTTGAAGATGCAGAGGGGAAGGGAGAAGGAGAGGAAATGGGGGCGTGTAGGAGAGGCAGAGAGGGAGGGAGAAGGAGAAAGAGAGAGGGCTCATTCCATATCTCCAAATCTGTCAGTCTCTGTTACGATGTGAGAGTGTGGGGTTCATTCTGTACCTGTTAGCCTCTGGTACATTGTGGGTTTGGGGTTCATTCTGGGCCTGTCAGTCTCTGGTACAGGGTGAGAGTGTGGGATTTATGTTTTACTTGTCAGTCTCAGTTACAGTGAGAGGGCGGGGTTCATTCTGTACCTGTCAGTCTCTGGTACAGTGCAAGTGTATGGGTTCATACATTTTTCCATAACTCTGGCATTCAATCGCCATGTATAATTAACTGCATTTTTGTTGAAACTACATTTTTAACTACTATATTAAACTAAATCCAGCTGGTATTTATTTATTCGCAGAGTGACAGTTTGAATGAAATTGAATATATATTGGATTCTCTCTTCAAAGGTAATTGAGTCGGAAATGGAACATCGGCGCACAATGTATTTGCTAATAACTGATTATCAATTTGCATTACTTGAGTTTATTTAACTTTCCATTGACCATGGTTACGGAGATACTCTACAGAGGTAGATTGAAAAACAGCCTAGCTGACTGTGAATACTAATCAACTCCATACCCCGTGCAATAATAGAATGCAGAGCAAAGTTGGGATTGCTCCAACTTATGTTAATGTCGGTGTGTCTGCATGTCCCTCTCATGTAATGACCAGGGCTGTACACAGTGCCTCAGGTTTGGCCAGACTGGTGTTTGTTTCCATAGTTCCAACTGAGCTCTCTACTCTGGCATTTAGTACCTTCGCCCAATGACTTCAAGTCCATATCGATTCTTAAGTGACCGGCTAATCTGATCCGCTAACTTCCGAGATCTGTCATCATGTTTTACAATATTAATTAAGATCTTAACCCAGGGCTGAAATGGCTAGCACGAGAAGGCATACTTTTAAGATGCTTGGAAGCAGGTACTCAGGAGATGTCTGGGGTAAGTATTTACGCAGAGAGTGGTGAGTGCTTGGAATGGGCTGCCGGCGGCGGTGGTGGAGGCAGACAAGATAGCGTCTTTTTAATAGACTCCTGGATGGCTACATGCAGCTTAGAATAACAGAGGGCTATGGGTAAAACCAAGGTTGTTGTGAGGTCGCGACATGTTCTTAACAGTTTTGTGGTCCGAAGGGCCTGTATTGTGCTGGTTGTTTTCTATTGTTTTAGGTTTCTATTAACAAGAACGATGTCAATATTTAAAAATAATGTAATAGCGCCTATTCATCACTCTGTATAGGATGGTGGTGGCATGGGAACTGAATGGTGACCTTATGCACGATGAGTAGGCAGAAGCTGTGAGTTCCAATGACCGTGGGTAATGGGACGCTGATATAATCAAAGCAGCGAGTTCTGGCCATTTGTACATTTTGCTTCGGAAATCTAAGCATCTACTGCCAAATAAATATGATCCCTCGGGAATTTCCATGACCACAGTGCTCTTCCCCAGTGTACTGATCAGGAATTCTGTGTAATTCCAGTTAGAGCAAGAATTCCTCTCCAGCCCCAGGACAGCACACGATGGCAGAATGGCACTCTGTGTGTGTAATCGCGTTTGAAGTAAAACATTGCCGCCCAACTGCAGTGGAACAATTGCACTGGTTCCGGGATCTGTAAGTGATGCTCCTGGAATTTGGCACCGGCTCTTGCTGCTCCTCATCAAGATCAAAATTTGCATTCTAACGGTGAACTCGGGCTCAGTCTCAGAAAGATATAACCGGCGTGGATATGGCCCGGATCATGACCACGGTAACTTCCCTGTCTCCTATCGTCTGTTCCCTCCAGTTGTCACCCATGTACACAAAGGACAGTAAGTAGTTGCCAGTCAATGCACCATCCAGCTTGCCTTTGGTCTATGGAAGGAAAACCTGTGCCGTCACCTTTTATTACCTCCATCCAACACTAAGCCTATGACCTGCTGTCTGAGTTCTCAAATATCAGAGCGTCACAGCTTTTAATCAGCCCAAGTCCACTGACACTATCGGTGACTTTTGTCAGTAACGATTCTACGAAATTCTTTAAGATCAAGACGAGCAAAAAAAAAAATCCTGATGTTCCCGGTGTCCATTCCCCTCAGCAACGTATAACTCTTTCGTTGGGGGTGATGACCCATCTGGGCACAGAAGCAGCAGTAGCTCTGAGGCAGAGCAGAAAGGAAAAATCAGGCAGTGTGGTGGTGATAGGGGACCCTGTAGTTAATGGAGACACACGAGGTGATACTGTGTCCGCAAAAGAGACACGAGGATGGTGTATTGCCTCCCGGGTGCCTGGGCTATGGTGTATAGCTGCAGCTGTAGGATACTGGCAAGGGGAGCGATGAACAGCCAGAGGTTCTGCGTCAAAGTGACACCAATGACATTGTTAAAAATGGGAAGAGATCCCACACTGAGCGTGTAGATTTTGGAAAGAGGCTGAAAAGTAGGGCCTCCAAGTTAGTAATCTGCAGATTACTCTCGGTGCCACGGGCTAGTGCATGTAGGAATGAGATGATAGCACAGATAAATGACTGGCAGAAGCTGATGGTGTAGTTTGGCAGGGTTTCAATTTCTGGAATCATTGGAAAGTTTTTGGGGAATAAATGAACTCTACAAGTGGAGGGGAACCTATATCCTGGCTAGAAGGTATCGCTGGGTATTGAGGGAGGGTGATTTTAGCTTCTGATGCAGGTCGCAAGGAACTGTACACCAGATCAGCAAGTGATGGATTGGAGAGAAAGGTAGATATCAGGGAAGGTACAGATAGGAAAAATCAAATTAACAGGTGTGATTAAACTGAGAGTTGAATGTGTGTATTTTAATGCTAGGGCTATTATGGGTAAATATGATAAACTTGGAGCATGGATCAATACATGGAACTACAATTTTACAGCCATTACATGGACTTGGTTGAGAGATGGACAGAATGTACCAGATTGTTGAAGTTTTGAAAAGTTAAGAAGGGGGTAAAAGAGGGGGAGTTTCACCTCTAATCAGGGACAATATCAATATCTGGGGAGTCGTAAAAGAGAGGTCAGAGACTAGGACGTCTTGGGGAACACAGGAAGAGAAAGGGTGTAATCATATTGCTGAGAATTTATTACAGACCACAAAGAGTCACCGTGACACAACGGAACAGATATGTAATCAGATTAAAAAATGTGTAAAAATGATAGTATTTTTGTAATGGTGGGGTGTGGTGGCTCCAATTTCCCTGTTATAAACTCGAGCTATCGTTGTGTAAGGAATTTCCATGGGGCAAAATTTGTTAAACGCATCGAGGAGAGTTTTTTTTTAAATCTATATGTGGACGATCCAATAAGAGGAGAAGCCGTTATAGACCTGGTGTTGGGTAATGAGCCAGGCCAGGTAACTTACCATACAGTGAGTGAACAGTTAGCGATCAATGATTAGCCTTTTAATTTACAGGATATCTATGGCCTTCTTGGAGACTTTTAATTTGGAGTAGTGAAAATTACAACGGTATTAGGAAGAAACTATGAATATTTAATTGGGACCAACTTTTGTCTGGCAAGGACGGGTGTTTAATGGTCAATTGCAGAGAGAACAGGAAAGGTATGTTGCTGCTAGGAGGAGTTGAAGGGATGGAAAGGTAACAGGTAATGAATTTAGACAAGCCGAGAAATGGACATGCAAGTAAGGAGTCGGAAAGTAGGATTAAAGGAATCACATGGTGAGTATAAAGAAATGAGAAAGGAACTAAAGAAGGAATTAGGAAAGCCAGGCACGGCCGTGAAAATACCTTGAGAAGTAGGATTAAAGTGAGCCCCAAAGCGTTTTAAACATACATCAAAAGCAAAATTATAACTAGGGAGGGCAGGACCACTCAAATAACTGGAGAACATTTGTTTCGACGCACAGAATGTGAATGAGATACTTAATGAATACTTTGATTCGCTACTTATCAAGGAAAATGATATGGAGGACAAGGAGATCATTGATAAGTGTATAAATACGTTGGGCATTTATAGGTCAAGGTCGAGGAAGGGAGGACCCCCTACTGAATATTAAGGTGGGTAAGATGCCAGGGCATAGTGAGATTTACCCCAGGATATTGAAGGATGGAAGAGGCAAAATTGATGGAACCTTGATCAGTGTTTTTGTGTACACTCTAGTAACAGGCGAAGTTCTGTAGAGCTGCCAAATGGCTGATGCAGCTCTGTTTAAGAAATTATGTGCTCATCATTCTTTCTTACAATTTAAAGCAGTACATAGTGCTCATATGTCTAAAGAAAAGCTCTCTCGTTTTATTGCAGATATATCTCCTCATTGTGACAGATGTAATAATGGAGAGCCTTCATTAATTCATATGTTTTGGTCATGTTGCAGCCTTGAAAAATATTGGAAATATGTATTCTAAACTTTGTCTGTACTTTCGCGGGTACTGGTTTTTATTTTTCTTGTGGCTATGAGGGTGATCTTGCTTAAATGGAGGGACATTGCCCCACCCCCCTCCACGCACATACATATCCTCAATGGCTATGTGATGCTTAAACCAAGATTATTTAACGGTATGCGGACCCTTTCTGAAATATTTTAAAAATCCTTGAATTCTTATTAAAATATAGATCTTGGCTAAAGTTATAAGACACTATATGACAAAGTACTCTTTCACTTTTTCTCTTGTTTTCTTTCTACTAACCAGCTTTGTCCCGGAAGGGGGTGTAAATTTTTTTTTACAATTAATCATACTATTGTATTTTATCATTCAGCTTTTTAAATTTTATTTAGTTGATCATCCACATGATATACCCGTTAGTGTGATTTAGATATAAAGCATGTTGTGCTATCTTAATTTGATTTATAGTAAGTATCCTTATCAATTCTCTAATTGTGTATATGAAATTTAATAAAATATTGGAAAAGAAGAAAGTAGGAGAGCCGCTCGCTGCACTCCTCTCGCCCGCAGGCTCTGCAGAGTCGCTTTAAAAAAAATCATTCCCTTTCGCCATTCTTGCCCCACTTTTCAGTTCAAATATTTTTCGAAAAATACTATATTTGATGGGTTAACGTTTTTTCGAAGGAGCTAGTGACTTAAGCTGCCATTCTCAACGATGGCATCACCAGAACTTGCAACTGCCCTGTTATCAAAGGCTATTGGAGGGGGATACACAATGCCTACAAGACATCTTTAAATGTGAAATAGCCTTAGAGAGTAAGACCATATAATTTGGATATATACCATTGTTGAAAAGAGATAAATATTTAATGACTATACTGTTGGTGGCTGTTAAAATGACTCTTACTAGGAAATGGATATCACAGAAGAGCCCAACTTTAAATGCATGGATGAAAATTACAATGGACATTACAAAATGGAGAAGATAACAGCATGTGTTAATCATAAGCTGGAACAATTTGATTCGTACTAGGAAAAGCGGTTTAACTACATAATGCCTCATAGGCCTGATTTTATTCTCAATACAATGAATATGTTGTAAAAGAAAGATCACTCCCTACTTGTACATAGATTTTTCCTTTTGCTTGTTTTTTTTTAATTTTCTTTCCGCTCTTTTCTATAAGTGCATACCTCAGATAAATACTTTGTGGAGATTTGTGATATATATGATTATATGATATATAAGTACAATGTCAAAAATACATCTTCTGGAAATGTTTGTTTGATGATGAACTTGAATAAAACTAAATTACCAAAAAAAAAAGAAAAAAAAAGAAGAAGAAAGTAACGGGAAAATCCTTGGAATTACAGGAATGTGAGCCTCTCGTCAATAGTAGGAGAATTCCTGGAGAAAATTCTGGAGGATAGGATATATGAACATTTAGAAACCCGTGGCCTAACTCGGGAGAGACAGTGTAGTTTTTTCCTTCATTGCAGATCATGCCATACGAACTTGACTGAGTATATTGACAGGGGGATGAGGGAGATTGATGAGGGTAGTGCAAAGGATGGTGTCTACATATATTCATTAAGAAGTTTGATAAACTCCCTCAAGGGAGACTAATCCAGCCAATAACGATGCAAGGAGTCTGAGGAAAATTGGCTGCTAGGCTCCATAGAAGACAGAATGTGCTGACTGAAGGGACTTAAGAACATAGAACATAGAATATTACAGGAAATTACAGGCTCTTCGACCCACAATGTTGTGCCGACTCTTAAACGCTACCTCCCATATAACCCACAACTTATATTCCTACATATACCTGTCTAGTAATCTCTTAAATCTCACCAGGGTATCTGCCTCCAGCACTGACGCAGGCAGTGCATTCTACGCTCCAACCTCTCTCTGAGTAGAAAACCTTCCTCTAATATCCCTCTTGAACTTCCCACCCCTTGCCTTAAAGACATGTCCTCTTGTATTGAGCAGTGGTGCCCTGGGGAAGAGATGCTGGCTGTGCACTATATCTATTCCTTTTAATATACTTCTCTCCAAAGAGTAAAGCCCAAGCACCCTTAATCTCTGATCATAATGCCGACTCTCTAAACCAGATTTCACCCTGGTAAATATCATCTGTACCCTTTCCAATGCTTCAACATCCTTCCTATAGTGAGGCGACCACTATAGTACACTAACAGTACTCCAAGTGTAGCCTAACTAGAGTTTTATAGAGCTGCATCATTAGCTCGAGATTCTTACACTCCATCCCTCAACCTATGAAGGTTAACACCCAATAAGCTTTAATAACTACCCTATCTACCTGTGAAGTAACTTTCAGGGATCTATGGACATGTACACCCATATCTGCCTTGTACTCTGCCTTGGAGATTGTCCTTCCAAAGTGTACCACCTCACACTTCTCTGAGTTGAAGTCTATCTACCACTTCTCAGCTCACTTCTGCATCCTATCAATGTCTCTCTGCAATCCTCTACACTATCGACAATACCACCAATCTTAGTGTCGTTTGCAAATTTGCCAACCCAGTCTTCTACCCCTACATCAAGGTCGTTAATAAAAATCACGAAATGTAGAGGTCCCGGAACCGATACTTGTGGGACACCACTAGTCACAAACCTCCAAACCGAAAGTTCACCCTCCACTACGACTCACTGCTTTCTGCAGGCAAGCAAATTCTGAATCCACCGGGCCAAACTTCCCTGTATCACACGCCATCTGACTTTCTATTTAAGCGTACCTTGTGGAACCTTCTCAAATTCCATACTAAAATCCATGTAGATCACATCCACTGCAAAAACCTCATCTATATGCCTGCTCACCTCTTCAAAGAAATCTATCTGTTTTGTTAGATACGATCTGCCCTTCACAAAGCCATGCTGACTGCCCCTGATCATACCACGATTCTCTAAACGACCATAGATTCTATCTCTAAGAATAATTTCCAACAGCTTTCCCAGCCCAGACGTAAGGCTCACTGGTCTATAATTACCCGGACTATTCCTGATGTTCTTTTTGAAAAAAAAAGTGACAACATTCGTCTCCCTCCAATCCCCCGGTACCAATCGTATGGAGAACGAGGACATAATGATCCTAGCCAGAGGCTCAGCAATATCTTCCCTCGCCTTTTGGAGCAGCCCTGGCAATATTCTGGCAGGCGCCGTGGACTTCTCAGTCGCAATGCATTTGAACAACTCCAACACCTCCTCTCCATTAACATCAACCTCACTTATATTGGAGTCACCACCATCAATTTCACTCTCATTGGTAAATACCGAAGAGAAGTATTCATTGAGGACCTCGCTCACTTCCACAGCCTCCAGTGACGTCTTCCCACCGTTATCTCTAATCGGTCCAATCCTCACACCAGTCATCCTTCTGTTCTTCACATAATTGAACAATGCCTTGGGTTTTTTTTTCTTTACCGTACTCGCCTAGTCCTTCTCATGCCCTCTTCTTGCTCTCCTCAGCCCCTTCGTAAGTTCCGTTCTATACTCCTCAGTAGACCCTCTTATCCTTGCTTCCAAAACCTCATGTATGCTGCCTTCTTCCACCTAACTAGATTTCCACCTTACTTGTCACCAATGGTTCGTTTACCCGACCATTATTTATCTTCCTCACCGAGACGAATTATCACTTACGTCCTGAAAGAGATCCTTTAACAATCCCTGCAAAAACATCATCCCTATTCACAGCCGAAAGTCATAGCCTTATAGCCTCATAATCTACACTTCCCAAATTAAAAATGTTCCTGTCCTCTCTGATTCTATCCTTTGCAATATTAATGCTAAAGACCAGGGAGCGGTAGTCACTGTTCCCAAGAAGTTCATCCGCTGAGAGATCAGTGACCTGACCCGGTTCCTTACCTAATACTAGATCTCGTATGGCAGTCCCCCTCGTCGGCCTGTCAACATACTGACAGTAATTCTTTCTGGGCACACTTGACAAACTCTGCCCCGTCTAAACTATTGGAACTATTCAGGTGCTAATCGATATTATGGAAGTTGCAGTCACCCATGATAACAACCCTTTTATTTTTGAACCTTTCCAAAATCTGCCTCTCAGATTGCTCCTCAGTATCTCTGCTGCTACCAGCGGGCCTATGGAATACTCCCAATTGAGTAACTGCTCCCTTCCTGTTCCTGACTTCCACCCATACTGACTTAAAAGAGGGCTCTGCTACATTACCCAAACTTTCTGTAGCAGTAATAGTATCCCTGACCAGTAATGCCCTCACTCCTCCCTTTTCCCCTCCCTCTCTATCCCTTTTAAAGCACTGAAATCCAGGGATATTGATAATACATTCCTACCCTTGTGCCAGGCAAGTCTCTGTAATGGCCAGTACATCATAATTCCATTCATGTATCCAAGCTCTCTGTTCATCACCTTTGCTCCTGATGCTTCTTGCATTGAAGTACACACACTTTAGCCCTTCTACCTTTCTCCCTTTACACTCCGTATTCTGCTTCTCTTTCCACAAAGCCTCTATATGTTAGATCTGGATTTACTTCATGCATTTCTTCCACGACTCTATCTTCCTCTATTAGAGACCGAGACGCCTCCTCCCCAGTCTCTTCAGTTTGAAACCTGAGGACATTTCTATCACATACAATCCTTTGACTTTTGTCTACACAAGCAATCCTCGCATGACCCTGATCCTCCTCCACCTCACCAACAGCTCTAACACATTGATTCCGCTCTAGCTGCAAATCTAGTTTAAACCCCTTCGAGCAGCACTAGCTAACCTACCCACATGGATGTTACTTCCCTTCCAGTTGTGGTGCAACCCGTCCCGTCGAAACAGGTCCCCCCTTCCCTGTATCAAAGCCCGATTGTCCAGAAACATGAGCACTCCCTCCTGCAGTATCTCCTTAGCCACGTATTTAGCTGCATTATCTTCCTATTACTAGCCGCACTAGTACGTGGCACGGGGAGCAATCCTGGGATTGTTATCCTGGAGGTCCTGTCCTTCAACGTTGCACCTAAGTTTCTAAACTCTCTTTGCAGGACCTCCTCCATCTTTCTATCCAAGTCATTGGTCCCTAAATGGACCATGACATCTGGCTGGTCATCTGCCGTACTGCGAATACCTAGAACTCGATCCGAGATATCGCGGATCCTGGCACCAGGGAGGCAACAGACCTTCGGAGATTCTTTATCTCTGCAACAGAATCTTTTATCTGCCCCTAACTATCGAATTCCCTATCACAATTGTTCTCTTCTTTTCCCTCCTTCCTTTCTGACCTGATGGTCCAGTCTGGGTGTCAGAGACGCGACCACTACAACTTGTCCCTGGTAGGTCATCAACACCAACAATATCCAAAACGGTAAACTTATCGTTGATGAGAACGACCACAGGGGTGCTCTGCTCTTTCTGTCTATCCCCCTTCCCTCTCCTGACAGTCACGCAACTACCTGTCTGCTGAATTTTAGGGGTGGCTATCTCTCTGAAACTCCTGTCTATTTCTGCCTCTGCCTCACGAATGATCCGAAGTACATCCAGCTCCAGCTCCAGTTCCCTAATTCGGTTTGTCAGGAGCTGGATTTTGCAGTCCCTGTCTTCCACATTCCTGCATATGAAGCACTCAACTGCCCTGACTGCTCCTTCCATTACTTACTCCTAAGTTAATTAAAATAATTAAAGGAACTTACCCGACCTTACCTCACTTGGAGCAAGCTCGGCCTCGGCCGCTGCTTTCCGAAGCCTATAGAGCCAAAGCCTCAAAGCTAAACTCCTACCCTGAGCCACTCACCCTACTGGCCGCTCCTCTTCAGTTACCCGTCCTTTTATTTGTCGCTGCCAAATATCTCATGAGCCCGTCTCTCCTCCTGTTTCTGCTGCAACGATTTCTCGATCACACTGTGTAGAAGTGTGTTCCCAATCGATTTGCATATTGCAATCCTTCATGACTGTTGCTTCATTAACCATCAGCATGCATTTGCTAACTTCAGATGTAATTCGTAGATCAGATTCTTATAGAAGTAGCAGAAAACCTGCAGATGCTGGAATTCAAAGCATCGTATCCACGATACTAGATACTGTCATGATATTACATGAAGCATTATCTTAACCACCTCTCCTCGTAAAGGGTCTCGACTTAAAAACATTATTCTTCTCCAAAGATGCTGCCATGCATATTCAGTTCAGCAGCATTGTTTGTGTGGCATGTTCCTGGCTGCTGGTTTTGTACGCCTATTCAAACGGTTCTGGCTTACAGTTCTGTTAATGGTAAGCACACGCCAATTTATGCTTCGGTTCATATATCATTAATCCATTTAAATGTATGAAATAGCTCAATCAAATACCAATGTAAAACTAAACCATTGAATTTACGCGAGTTACATTTAACGACCGCAACAGACTCACAGGTGAAGTGTTGCCTCACCTGGAAGCACTGTTTGGGGCCTGGAATAGTGGTAAGAGACCCTTTCTTGATCTCTTGGTTACCATCTCTGGAGAGAGACTGTCCACTGACATCTTTTATAAACTGACTGAATATCATAACTAACTCGACTATATCTGTTCCCACCCTGCCACGTCCAAAAATGCTATTCACTATTCCCAGTTCCCACAGCTCCCCCGTCTCGAACGCATCTGCTCCCAGGATTAGGTTTTCCCTTCCAAGGCATCTCAAATGTCCTCTTTATTTAAGGATCGTGGTTTCCCTTCTGCCGTCATCGATGATGCCCTCACCTGCATCTCCTCCATATCCAGCACTTCGACCCTCAACCTGTCCTCCCGTCACCACAACAGGAACAGAGTTCCCCTTGTCCTCACCTACCAGCCCACCAACCTCAGGATGCAACACAAACTCTGCAACCTCGGCCACCTTCAACAGGACCACGCCACTAAGCACATCTTTCTCTCTCTACCCCACTCCGCTTTCCGCAGGTATCGTTCCGTGTGCGACTCCCTGGTCCACACGTCCCTCCCTACAGATCTCCCACCTGGCACTTATCCCTGCAAGCATAAGTGCTTCACTTGTCGCTACACCTCCTCTTTTACCATCATTCAGGGCCCCAAACAGGCATGCCAGTTGAGACAACACTTCACCAGTGAGTTAGTTGGGGTCATCTATTGCACCCTAATGCTCCCGATGTGGCCTCCTGTACATCAGTGAGACGCGACGCAAGTTGGGAGACCGCTTCTTCGAGCACCTCCGCTCTGTCCGCCACAACAGACAGGATCTCGCGGTTGACCCTCACTTTAACTCTGCTTCACATTCCCATTCAGATCTATCCATACATGGCCTCTTCTACAGTCATGATGAGGCCGAATTCAGGTTGGAGGAGCAGCACCTCACAGACCGTCTGTGTAGTCGCCAGCAAGTTGGCATGAATATTGAATTCACCAATTTCCAGTAATTCCCTCCCCCTCCACCCATCCCAGTTTTACTCTGCCTCCTCCTCCATCAGCCTATCACCTCCTTCTACTACGCATAGTTATTTCTCCTTACGTTCCTCCTTCACCTTTCCTGCCTAACCCCTCCCTGCTTACCCTACCCCACCCCTTAATCTTTCCCCTTATTGGTTTTTCACCTGGCATCTACCAGCCTTATCCTTCCCACGCTCCCCACACCTTCTTTATAAGTCCCCTGACCCCTCCCTCTTCATTCCTGACCAAAGGTCTCTGCACGAAATGTTGACTGTTCGTTTCCACGGATGCTGCCCGAACAGCAGAGTTCCTCCAGCGTGTTATGTGTGTTACCAGGATGGTGTGTTCACATCTAGAGTCAAGAATATGTCGGAGCAGCTACATAAAGGTCACAAAAGCTTGTGGTGAATATAGCACGTTAAACAGGGACTGAGTTGTGCACAGTGAATAGACCGAAGGAGCTGATTAAAAACAAGAAGACATTGATTCAAAAGCAGAGGTGAAAGACTTTAAAGGATTAAGAGATGATAAATGTAATCAGCAAACACGGGGAAATCTGCAGATGCTGGAAATTCAGACAAAACACACAAATTGCTGGTGGAACACAGCAGGCAAGGCAGCATCTATAGGGAGAAACACTGGCGAAGTTTGGGCCGAGAACCTTCGTCAGGTCTAACTGAAAGAAAAGATACTAAGAGATTTGAAAGTAGGAGGGGGAAGGGGAAATGCTAAATGATAGGAGTGGACCGGAGAGAGAGTGATGAAGCTAAGAGCTGGAAGGATAATAGGCAAAAGTGATACAGAGCTAGAGAAGGGAAAGCATCACGGGACGGGAGGTCTAGGGAGAAAGAAAGGGGGAAGAGAGCACCAGAGGGAGATGGGGAACAGGCAGAGTGTTGGGCAGAGAGAAAAGAGACATATCAGAATATCCCAGTAAAGCCGGATATCCCAAATGCCACACTTTTTAATTCCACGTCCCATTCCCATTCTGATATGTCTATCCATGGCCTCCTCTACTGGCAAGGTGAAACCACACTCAGGTTGGAGGAACAACACCTTATATACCGGCTGGGTAGCCTCCAACCTGATAGCATGAACATTGACTTTTATAACTTCCGTTAAAGCCCCTCCGCCCCTTCTTACTCTAACCCTGACATATTCAGTTTTTTTTTTCTCTCGGCCCATCACTCTGCCTGTTCTCCATCTCCCTCTGGTGCTCCCCTCCACCTTTCTTTCTCCCTAGGCCTCCCGTCTCATGATCCTTTCCCTTCTCTAGCTCTGTATCACTTTTGCCAATCACCTTTCCAGCTCTTAGCTTCATCCCATCCCCTCCGGTCTTCTCCTATCATTTTGCATTTCCCCCTCCCCCTCCTACTTTCAAATATCTTAGCATCTTTCCTTTCAGTTAGTCCTGACGAAGGGTCTCGGCCCGAAACGTCGACGGTGCTTCTCCCTATAGATGCTGCCTGGTTGCTGTGTTCCACCAGTATTTTGTGTGTGTTGATAAATTTAATCAGTTTGTCTTTATGTCTAAGTATTATAAATGTTTTTTTTAATGCATCCTAGAGAGTTTTCTGTGCCGGCACAAATATGGTCCCACTGGGAATTTGTCAGGTTGGTAGGTCAAGTGTCAAGGGACAAGAACTTTTTTACTCCTCAGCACAGAACTCAGGCTATTTGAAACCAGATCTGGGACAGTGAGATGGGTAGTCTGGAAATTAATGCTCATTTCATTATCATAAACCAACTCTGACAAGTGTGGATGAGTAGAGTTTACGGTACCTTGAAAACGTCTTCAGCCCCCAACTGCTTGTTCACGTTATTGAGCATTATAATGAGCTGTTTTGATCAATTGAACTGACAACTGATTTTGTTTTGTGAATTTTACACTCCTGTTTTCTACAGTGCGGAACAAAAGCAGGGAATATTGCAGAGCATGATAAACTAAAAAATATATAACTGAAGTGTTGGCAGTTTAAAAGGTATTCAGACTTTGAGCAGACACTAGTTGGATAACCTCTAGTAGATATTACATTCTATAGTTATTTTGGAAAAGTCTCTATTTGCTTTGCACAATTTGATAAAGCAAGACTTGCCCATTCCTCTTTGCATAATTGTCAAGCTGTGCCAGTTTATTTGGGGACCACAGGGGGAAATCATTCGTCCGGTCTTGCCAGAAATGTCCGACTGGGTTAAGGTCAGGAGTCTCACTGGGCCAGTCAAGGGAATCAATCTTGTTCATTTCAAGCAACTCCATTGTTGCTCTGGCAGTGCGCTTTAGGTTGTCCTCCTGATGAATGAAAAACTTCCTCCCCGGTTTAAGCTTTCTAGCAGGTTTTTATCCCGGCTTTCTGTATTTAGGAGCATTCATCTTCCCATCAATCCTGACTAGATTTCCTTTCCCTTCAGGTATGATGCCACCTCCACTATAATTTACAGTAGGAATGGTTTTACCTGGCTGAGGTACAGTATTATATTTACACCACACGTACCGCTTAGTGCTCATCCCAAAAATTTCCACTTCGCTCTCATCCGAACGGCATACCTTATTCCACAGCGTAACAGTATCTAATAAAAGGCACTTTGAAATGATATATTTTCTTTTTTTTAAACAGATGTTCCTTCTTGCCATTCTACTATGAAAAACTGGCAAAGATAAAGATTGAAAACTAAATTCATTGCGAATGAATAATTAGATAGCCACATAATTTTGCTTTTAATTTTTCAGGAATTGTTGAAAGGTTTTCGAATTTTTCATTTGATTTGACATGATGACCACGTTTTGCAGATTAGTTCAAAATCGTACTTCAATATATCGAGAACATGAGACAGTAAAATGTGCAGTCTGCATACTGCGTGAACACTCTCTACCGCAGTTGCATCTACATTGGGGAAATCAGAGCCACTTCAGAGTGAAGTAGTGAGAATTCAGAGACACTGTATACCTGTAAGGAGGACTGTACTTCCAGGGAACCCTGAATGTCAAGTGGTTTTGGACTATTTGCTGAAAAGTAGGAAGCAAGTGGTAGGGAAAGAGCACTGAAAACTAGGGAGGTCAGGCAATAGCATCAAGAGTGTACATACAGAGTTTTTGAAAGAAGAACTCAGAAGTGCAACACAAGTCACACATTATAAGTGTCAAATAAGATTAGGTAAATAACCAATAATGAAAATAATATAAATATATTAATAAATGTTTTATGGATGTAGCCTCTGTGCCCTCAGTTGGCCCCCGTTCGCCTCGGGTGAACCGCCGTCGCTCCGCCAATAGTGCAATACTTTGGAGTAAAGACGGAGTAATGCCCCCCAGTACACGCTCGCAATACAAATATCAGACAATACACCCAAAAGCAAGTAAATAATTGCAGCTTTATGGTTATGTCTTAGTGATGAGTTAATAGAAACAGATAATCTAAAGGCGCCAAATAAATATATTGATCAGTTTGTGCACATAATATTTTAATACGTTGGAGCTCATGACTCCGCTTCCATCCACCATCCGAAGGCCCGACGTCCAGTCGCTCTGGAACCGCTCTCCGCTTCTCACACGTCCGTCTTCCTCGCTCTCCTCCCGAAAAGACCGCGAACTGCCGCTCAGCTTACACATACAAGATAGCATAATAAATCTCTATTGGTTATTTCCCCCTTTATTGTCAGTCATAACCCAATCATACCAGACACAGAAACCCATTACAGCATTATGAAAAGCCATTTCATTATAACAATACAGGGAAGCCATTTTGTTGGCCTGAACAGTTAACACCACTGTTAGTGGTACTGAGAGTCCTACATTTCCCCCCTACCAAATGTAGTCATGCCCTCATGACGCTCAGATAATTTGCCAACCCTTCCTGCAAAACACAAAGCCCAACCCAAGTGCAGAAAGCATTGACATAATTCCCCAAAACAGTGGAGATCACACCCAGTTCCCCAGGTGCTACATAGGTCAACCTATATGAGGGTACTTACTTATCTGAGTCCTGTGCACTCCCTCTTCTAACTCCTCCACTCCGGATACTACAGAAGACTCACGGAAACTATGAGGTGAACACGCCTGCGAGCGGTCATCCAAACTCCTCTCACCTCGGAACCCTCTATCTCATGCTCGGGCCCCACATACCCTCCGTCAACGCCTTGTGGTGCTCCCGACAGCCCATCTCTAGCCCCCTTACCCCATCTAACCCAGTGGGGGAAGGGCCAGGAGTCTCCTCCTCCATCACTGGTGAATTAGCGAACGGCAGCATGTACTAATCATCCGAGTCATCATCCTCCGAGTCAATATCCCTCACAGGGTCTGGGCCCGCGCCCGCCTCACCCGATGTGGGTTCTTCCTCCGCCTTGCGTGGACGCAAAGTACGAGGTGCAGCCGGCACCTCGAGCTCCCGCTCTATTTGTACATCTCGCCCCAGAGGCAACAAATGATTCCTGTGAAGAATCTTGACGGGCCGCACTCAGAAGACCAGTAAGGTGGGCACTGACTTTCCAACACATTGGACGTGCCCGACCAGCGATCAGTCAGCTTGTGCTTCCCAGGCAATCCCAAATTCCTCATGAGGACACTGTACCCCGTCAAGAGTTGGAAGAACTTCACTTTCTGGTCAAACTTCTTCATATTTCCACAATTCTGCTTGGCAGCCGCCTCCCCAGACAACGCTTAAGCCCTTATCAGCTCCTTCTTCATATGAGTCACATATCTCAAGTAAGCCTTCGGTGATATTTCACCCGCGGCCGTCCCGAAACAAAAGTCAACGGGCAACCTTGCCTTGCGCCCGAATATCAGATAACAGGGCGAGTACCCAGTAGCGTCATTGCGTGTACAGTTGTAACAATGAACCAGATGTGCAATATTTTGACTCCATCGACTCTTTTTGCTGATCTCCAGAGTCCCGGACATGCCTCGCAGGGTCCGATTAAACCTCTCCGGCTGGGGGTTGCCCTGCGGATGATAGGGCGTGTTCCTCGATTTCACAATCCCCAGCATTACCAGTAACCCATAGATGAGCTTACTTTCAAAGTCCTATGTATCCGCCGGGGAAGACCATAATGCACAAAATATTTCTCCCATAGCACTCTTGCCACTGTAGTTGCCTTCTGGCACTAGGTGGGGAATGCTTGAGCATACCTGGTGTAATAGTCCGTGATGACAAAGACATTCGCCGTGTTACTGGTATCGAGTTCTATGTTAAAGTAATCCATATACACCAGATCCAAAGCCTCGCACTCTGCAAGTGCGACAACGGAGCAGCCTGCACAGGCAGCGTCTTCCGACGAAGGCAGCGTATGCAGGACTTGCAATGCTCGTCGACCTCCGACCTCATTCGAGGCCAATAAAGCCAGCCCTTGAGCAGTTCACAGGTCTTCTGCACCCGTAAGTGCCCAGATTCATCATGCAGTGACTTCATCACAACCTTCCGATACTTCTCAGGCAGGATCAGCTGTCAACGCGGAGGTCAGTTCGTGGGTGACGTTACCCGGTGTAACATTTGGTTCTTCAACCTTAACCGAGGCCGTTCTCTTAGTAACAGAGGCACTGTGCATGTTGAGTCTTCTCCACCCCGCGCCACGGCCCCCTTCTCCACTGCGTCCCAAATAGTGCCAAAGCAGCTTCAATTTCCCCAGGATTCAACTCTGGCAGCTGAGAGGTCTTCAGAGCAGTCACTGTAAACTAGGGGTACGGCGTCATCGGACGCCCCAATAGGTCCACCGCACGCTCTGGCCTCTCCTTGTCCGGCTGACAAACGTTACCGGATCAGCCCGGAGCCCTTATCCTGATACAAGACGGCCCCTAACCCCTCCCGACTGTCATCTGTCTGCAACACATAGGGCAATCGAGGATACGCTAAAGCCAGCACCGCAGAGTGAGTCAGCATCTCCTTCAGGGACTGAAAAGCCGCCTCACTTTGATCATCGCATCTCCGTCCGACGGGCTCTGCCGGGTTCAAATATTCTCCATCCTCCCTCCACGTTTCCCTTTCCCTTTCTGTCTGTCGTTAACGGGGACAAGATTGGACCCAAATGGAGGACGAAGGCACTGAAGTACTAGGGGTAGGACAGGATGGGGATGCCATGGCATGCAAGAGGTAATGCAGGCGGGGCTGGATCCCGGAGTTCAGACGAGTCAGGGGGATCCCAGAGTTCCTGGCAGACAGGAGGATCCCAGATTTCGTGTCAGACAGTAGGATCCCAGATTTCGTGTCAGACAGGAGGATCCCAGAGTTCGTGGCAGACAGGAGGATCCCAGTGTTAAGGCTGGGCAGGAAGATTCCTCATGGCGGGCTGCATAGATCCTTGGCAGGGCTGCCTCCCAGGCCGAAACAAGGCACGGACACCTGGGCATGTGCGGGGCACAACCCTTAGGGAACAATGGGTAGAAAGGACCGAAACCCCGCCGGGCAGCGGCAGTCCGCCCGGACCTGCTCGACGGAGGCAGCGGGTAGGGAGGGGCAGAACCCCCGCCGGGCAGCGGCAGTCTGGCCAGAACTGCCTGACGGAGGCAACGGGTAGGAAGGGGCAGAACCCCGCCGTGCAGCGGCAGTCTGGCCAGAACTGCCCGTTGGAGGCAAGGGACCAGAAGGAAGCTGGGTCCAGGTTGAGCAGCAGGACTACCGTGATACACCGGTAAATTGGAAAGGGCAACCGACAGCGTGACAGCGCGGACATGGCGAATAAGGCGGAACAGCGGGACCAGCGCACACGAGAGAAGCAGGGGAACAAGACCAGCCGGAGAGAACATATACAGAACAGGCCGGCAACCAGGGCAGAACAGGATCCGGAGCGGGCGAAACAGGTGCAGAACAGGATTCAGAGTCGGCGGACCAGGTACAGAGCGGGTTAAACCGGCTTCGGAGCTGGACTACCCCACAACTAGGCTCAGTCTCCGAGCCTCTTATAAACACCTGCCCCCTAATAGGCGACAGGTGTACCTCCTTAAACCAAGATAATCCAATGGCTCCGGGTGACAGGAGGACTGGCTGCAACGCCCGGAGTCCAGCATCCGCGGACCGGAGCAAGACCTGGAAGGTGGAGTACGGACCGGACCTTAACCCTGTCCCAGAGGGGGATAGCCACGCAGAAGCTGTTTCAAGGGATATCTCACCTTCACGAATCTCCGATAATATCCACAGAACCCCAAGAACGAGAGCAGAGCGCTCACAGTCTGGGGTCTCGGCCAAGTGGTCACCGTTTCGATTTTACTCGGGTCGGTAGCTAGTCCGTTTCGCGAGATTATATGTCCAATATTGCGAAGAGACGTCTGGCAATACTGACACTTATCCAGGGTAAGTTTTTACCCTTCATCCTTCAGCCGGTTGAAGACCTTCATTAACCTCGCTTCGTTTTCTTCCAAGATGGATCCGAATACTACGAGGTCGTCTAAATATACCAGCACTTCAAGCGGGTTAATACCCCCCACAGTCTTCTCCAAGACCCTCTGACAGGTGGCAGGGGCCCCCAATATGCCTTGGGACATTCTTTCGAACTGATAGAATCCCAGAAGGCATATAAATGACGTCTTCTACTTATCCACCTCAGTAATCGGGATCTGGTATTATCAGCTCCTTTAAACCAACACACTGAACCACTTCGCCCCACTCAGACAGGCCAGCGCGTCTTCGATCCCGGGGAACGTACACTGGTCAGGGGCGGTGCGCCTATTCATGGTCCTATAGTCCACATATATACGAATCTTCCCACGACTATCGGGGATGAATAAGGGCTGTGGGATTCAGAAATTATCCCAGCTTCCTTCAACTTACTCAAATGCTGCCGCACATCCTCCACGTCTGCAGGGGCCAGTCGCCGTGATCTTTCCAGAACAGAAAAGGGGTGTCTTCAGTCACCCAGATGGTGTGGCGGGTGCTACCGGAACAGCCCACGTCAAACTCGTCGAGGGAGAAAACATCTTTCAGCTTCAACATCTTCTCCACCATCCTCCGTTTCCAACTCTCCGGCACAGGCGATGCCCCAAAGTTATCCCCCTCCCAGGGGTCAACTTAACTATGTTTTCCAATGGGCCTCCCCCGTGAAACTCACGGGGTCACTATGCATCACCGTCACCGGGAACAAATACGCCAGGGGCATCCCTCGTTTAAAAAAAAAGTGATTTCCCGTTACGTGGTGTTCCCGATGTTCACCATACCCGGCCTGCCTGCACCACCGAGAGCTTCTGTAGCTCAGGTCTCACCAGCACCCCATCCGGGAATCTCGATTCCCCCTCGAGATCTGTCGGGGTGTCCACTAAAAAGGTTTCACCCTCAGGCACTCCGGAATACATGGGGATCCCCATCACTCTCGCTAATTCACCGGGCCATACCACCCTGGGCTCGATTGGGCACACCACACAGTTCCTCTTTCCAATGCCGTGTCCCAACTGGTGTGACCACACACCTCCTTAAAGATAACTTGAAACACGGGGTGCACCGATAGGGTCTCCAAAAGGTGCTCACCCACCTTCTCCTTGCAGATCACCAGGAGTCTCCGCACAATAGGGGTGTTGGTCCCTACCAGAATCGACACACCTCTAGTCACAAACCAGGGAAACCAGTAACAAGGCCTCATGAGCCTCAGACACTCCCACCTCGGCCTCTAGGAACTCCAGCCTCACGGACAAATAACCAGAGTATGGGCAATCACCAGCACTGATACCCCAAATTGCCAGGGCACTGAAGAGCGTCAAGGGTAAATGCAATAAATACTGATCGTAGAAAGAACGATACAGTATCGTGCCCTGTAACCCCGTGTCGAGTATGGCTTTTGCATCTATTCCCTCTAGCTGGAATGACACACTGGATCGGGGTCCCACTAATCCTTCGGGGATAGGGTCTCCTCCTCACGGAGGTCCCGTGGCACATTGCTGGGAACGTGTTTTCCCAGAGACTCCAGGCCGTTCCCTCACTGGGTCTCCTCTAAGTTTCCCAACCCCCCTTCCTGCTGGGATGGCCGTGGAGTCTCACACCGAGGGGCTCCCGCCTGTCACATCCCCACTTGAAGTGCCCCTCTTTCCCATGGTTATAACACATACCTCGTCTCGCGGTCTCTCGGCCTCCACTGGGCCTCTGTGCCGTCTGTCCCTTCAGGGAGGGGCCCTCTCTGCCAGTCCCCTCACGCGGAGGGACCCCCCTCACTATCTCCTAATTGGAGCTAGCCCCAGTCACTACACTACAAGGGGCTACCACGGAGGACTGCACCGTACTGACGGAGCCCTCTTCCGACTCCAATGTGTCCTTCTCCTCCCTCACCTCTCTGAGCAACTGGACAAAGGATGGGGGGGAGGGGGGTCACGATTTACAGGACTGCCGGAGACTCGCATCATGCCTCTGGGCGCCCCAGGCTACCTCGTCTATCCTTATCTGATTCACCTCCGTTTCCGAAATTACGCCCTGTCGTCTCAAACAATTTACACTTCGCTCCACCCAGAAAAGATACTCAGAAATGTCTCCCCTTTCTCCTGACGTAGGCTCCGAAGCCCCCCTAAAAGCTCCACCATAATCCCGTCAGACCAAAAGCCTCCTCCAATGCTTCTAGATACTCCTTCCAGGTAGCCAAGGGGTAGCTACCTTTCTCGCCTTTTACTACCTCAGTGTCACCCCTCAAAACCTGTAAAACAATCTCTGCCGCGTCTTTTCCTCAGAACACTGCCACTCACCCAGCAGCCGAGAAACATGTTCTATCCAGGACTCATAATCATTCTCCCCTTCCGGGGTAGGAGCCCGCCCTAAGAAAATTCTTATCTTCTGACGAGGACCTACCGTCTTGTTCACCAAGGAATTAATGGCTGACGCCTACTCTGATCCTCCTGGGGAAGCGAGGCCTCCCGCCGATAGGCAGGAAAACAGTGCCGTCCGAGACGCGCAAATTTCGGATGCAGGAAGAGTGACGCGTGGGAGCGAGGGTCAGGTCGGAGGGAAGAGAGGGTGTCGTGGACGTGGGAAGAAGTGCAGGTGAAGTATATGAATGTCTCTATCAGATCAATTGCGACAATGTGGCAGGTGAACATGTGGCTGTTTGATACCGCTGTGTGTATCGATTGGACCTCTTCCACGTATGAGGCGCTGTCTCCGCGTGGGCTTTCCAGTGTCCATGTTTTTCGTCCTGGTTGGGTTCGGTTCAGTCCCACACAGTAAATTGACCACAGTGTCCCATTAGTTACATAACTCAGTGGAAGTGTTTCATGATGCTACTTTGTCTGTTAGTAACAGGAGCCAAGGGATGTGGTCACAGTGACGGGGAGGGAGTTTGACCATCACGAAGCCCGTTTGAGGAAGGGGAGATCGCGGATACGGTGTGGGAAAAAGTGTGGTCATTCTCGCGGGGTGAGAGAGGTCAGCGAGATGGCACGGAGTGCTTCTTTTCAGAGGGACTTTAGAAAAGAAGCGCTGTAATCCCAGCATACCCTGCAAGAAGGAAAAGCTTCTAATCCCTCCATGCATCGTGCATTTATGGACAGTATTCTCTGACTCACACTTCCCTACGTTATTGCAGTCTCTCTCTCTCTCTCTCTCTCTCTCTCTCTCTCTCTCTCTCTCTCTCTCTCTCTCTCTCTCTCTCTCTCTCTCTCTCTCTCTCTCTCTCTCTCTCTCTCTCTCTCTCTCACTCTCTCTCTCTCTCTCTCTCTCTCTCAACCTCTAGTGCCTATTTTCCTCCTTAAGTCATTTACTCCAGTCTCTCTGTACCCACCTGTCTCTCCGTATCCAGCCGCCTCTTCAACCCCTCCGGACAGCAGTATCTAAACTTGCCGCTCTCACCCTCGTTTCATTCCCGTATCCCGATATTTTCCTCCCACCTCTCCCTCACACGAGTTTCTCTCCTGACCAGCCGTCACACCTACCCTACCCCCGGCATCCGCACCCCACCCCCCGTCTCTGGGTCTCCGCTTCCGAGTTCTCTTCCAATCTCCTTCCTCACACCGATCTCTCTCCCCTCCCAAATATATCTCCTCATTCGAGAACTTTCGACTTCCCCGGCGTCCCTCCCCCGGTCTTTCTCTAACCCCTCGGTCTCTCTCCCAGGTCTCCCCTCCATCTCTCTACCAGCTCTGTCAGACAATTTTCCCTCTACATCGACCCCACTCTGACTCCATTCGTTTCCTTCTCCGTCTGCTGTTTCTCCTCTCCTAGAACCTCGGCTGTGTGTGTGTTTATCTCTCCCGTCCTTCTTTTGTCAGACTCTCGCCGCCGTATCTCCACATTCCCCAGTCTTTCTCCTCCCAACCGTCTCTCATATTCTCTCTACCCCGTCTCTGCGTAACCCTGGCTTCTCTTTCCCAGACTCTCTCTCGACCCACCCGAATCCCTCGCCGTCCTCCAGACTTTCCCTCCGCCATTTTATTTCTAATTTAGACACTCTTTCGTACCCCGATCTCTGCACAGTCTCCATCTTCGTCCGTGTCTCTCTCCTTTCCCCACTTATCCCCCTCCGCTTTCTACCGACCATAAACTCACTCCCGACTCAGATCTCTCTCTCTCTCTCTGCATCTAAAACCTATCCCCAACCCCCGATCTCTCCTCAGACCAGACCCCTCGACTTCCCTGGCCTCCCTCCCCCTGGTGTTTCTCTACCCTCCTCTTTCTTTCGCTACCTCAGCAGTCTCTGTCCCAATATATTTCTCACCAGTCCCTCTCTCCTGTCTGTCTGGCCAGCGTCGACTCCTTTCCGTGTGATACTCTTCATTGACTGCTCATGGAGTGTAAGGAGTTCTAGTCGGGTGGGCGCAGGTAGTTGGCGTGTCACACTACGTGCTTTTTCGTTCAAGAAATAAAAGTTACTTGCTCGTAAATGCCGATTCTCTGTACCTCACTGATCATTGTTACAAGGGATAGTTCTGATAAAAGTGGCGTCCATCATTAAAGTTGCCCACTAGCAGGAGATGCCCTCTGCACAGCGTTACCATCGGGAAGTTGATACAGAAGGCTGAAAGCTTACGCTCAGCGATTCAGGAACAGCTTCTTCTAGTCTGCCACCTGTAACACAGGGTTCTTTCTCTAGATTTATCTGCCCTTTATTTCATTTTACTGCTACAGTAAAGTTAGCAAATTTCACGATATATGCCTGTGATGCTAAGTCTGGTTCTGATTCTGATATAGATGCAGGGGAGGTGGATGTGTTAGGTTGAACGTACATCAGTTAAAAGGCTATCAGAACGTCGTAAGACTATGGGCTGTACTGTGCTGTAATATGCTATGTTCTATACTCTATCCAGTGTACAGTATCTTACTACTTAAGTCCAGTCCATTAATTATTTAAAGCTACGACGCCCTTCTATTCGAGACAACTCTCGATGCGTCTGATAATATTGCAGGAGAACTTAACAATGACAGCCCATAAATATCAGTGCCGACCGCTGAATGATATCAATAGAATTTCTTGGAAGGGACTCGTCCAGTATTACGAAATGAGGGTGTCCAGACTACGCTGATCATAGGGTATGAAGGGAAGTATCTGGAGAAACAGGACCATTAGCGACAGTCAGTATGGGCCAGTGCGTAGTAGGTCATGTCTAACCAAACTTACAGAGCTCTACATGATACTTCCCAGGAACGGTGTTGAAGGCAAGGCAGTGGATACCGTCTGCAGGGACTTCAGCAAGGAATTTACAAGGTTCGTCTAGGAGGATGGTCGAGAAGTTTCAGTCATTGATACTGACTTGCGGTAGTAAATTGCATTCTCCATTGGCTGTATTAGAGAAGCTAGAGTGTGGTAATAGAGGGTTGTCTCTCTGACTGGAGGCTTGTGACGAGTGGAGTGGAGTGGAGTGGATTGAAGTGGAGTGCCGTTGCTGTGTTCGTCGTTATTTACCATCTATATCAACGGTCCAGATAATAATGCTGTTAAGTGGATCAGCAAATTTGCCGGTAACAGCAACATTACTGGTGTAGTCCACAACGAGGAAGACTACCGGAGCATGAAGTGGGATCTGGACCAGCTGGATAAATTCTATGAAGTATTAATGTGTGTGAGCCTCAGCTCTCCACATCTTACTGTCCTGTTCTTGATAATGCGTGCTAAGGCCTTTTGCTTTGGTGGCTGTTTATTCTGTATTCTCTAATTGCCTGCGATGGTTTTGAAGGAAGACAAGTGTGAGCACCGATGTTTGATTTACTGTCGCTGCGTTTTCAGTTTCTGCAGTTTTGTATCTTTCTTTTACTATTGATTTCAATGGGAGACACGAATTCCACACGGGCTCTGCAGATTCAGGATTAAAAGGATCGAAATACGATCGTATCTACACCCGATACGATAAAATCACGATGCACAGGTTTAAGAGCTGGGGAACAGGTGGAGTGGAGATGTCAGAGGTAAGTTTTTTTTACTCAGAGAGTGTTGAGTGTGAGGGATGGGCTGCCGGAAACGTTGGTGGAGGTATAAAACAGGTATATAACGAGAAACCCTGCTGTGACGCTGGGGTACTTGTGTTGCGTCGGTCGTTTAATTCGTCAGTTAATCCGTCATGGTGCGTATTTGGCCTCATGACGCAGTTTCTTTTTAAAGTAGACTTTTACTTTCTACTGCAAAGTACAGAATTGTTGGGCCCGCAGTATTGCTAATCCCTGCCAGTTTGTTCGATGTATCTCTGATTTAATTTTAAAGGCTAAGCATTGGACAGTGCAGACTTTACCGAAGTACCGAAGGATCGAGTAAAGTTGGTATCGTCGGCGGTTTAATACAGGATCGATCTTATTGGATCTTCGTTCTGGAAATAGTGACCTGCATCAGAGATAACCAGTTCGTTTAAATGCGTTTTTACTTTTTACGTCGTGAATCCTTCTGGCAAGGCATATTTTGGCTAGGATCAGCAGGATCACGTTGTTGACGAATTCGTTGCTTCAGGAAAGTCTTTCGTAATTGACTATATAAATCATTTGGACTTCGCATTTACCACTTTAAGACTGTTCCAGAGTTGCCGTACAGCAATCAACTTCCGGTTAAGTTAGTAGTTTGTTTACTTTTCATTATTATTGAGCATAGTTTAATAAAAATGTTAATTTGTTTATAAAGACACCGACTCAATTCTGCATTCATCGTTCCCGGACCCGTGTCATAACAATTGAAGTCTCTCGTCCAGGATATGTTCCGTTTTTGAGCTTAAGTGCTTGTACAGTCATCGGTCTGATTTGGAAAAGGTAGATACAGTAACCGATTCTTTTGTTTGATTGGTTTGTGGGTGGTATTCGGCAACAGTGAATATCGACAAATTTCAGGCACCACCAGACAAGGAGTTTTTAGCCAGAACGTAAAAGAGTGATGTATCCGAGATTGCTAGCAGGTTGGAACTTAGAAGTATTTCGAAGGCTACAACAAAGCCAGTAATTCAGAGAAAAATCACGTCATACCATGCAGAGTCGGGTGATTTTGCTGAAGAGATGTTAGATCTGTTTCCAATAAGCAATCTAGAGACGCAGTTACAAATCGAACAAATGAAGTTTGAACAATGTAAAGCGGACTTGGAACGATGTAGGTTTCAAGACGAAAATAAAAAGAGAAAATATGAAGCTAAAGAAGCAAAGACAAAGAGGGAGCTTGTGCTAGCGATGAAGAAATTAAGTTTGGAGAATCAGTCCTCTGGTTCTAGGAAGCAGTTTGTTGCTAGTTGAGACGTTATATTAGCTCCTCGTTTTAATGGAACAGAAGTGGATAAATAGTTTTAACATTTTGAAACTGTTGCACTGATTTCAGAGTGGCCGAAAGAGAAATAGCCAGTGATGTTACAGAGTGCAATTAAAGGCAAGGCACAGCATGTTTATACAGCTTTAACTGCTGAGCAAGCATTTGATTATAATATTGTGAAGGAGCATATACTGAAAGCGTTTGCCTGGTTTCATCAATACGTACAAACAAGTTGGATGAACTCAGCAGGTCAGGCAACATCCGTTGCAACGAGTAGTCAACGTTTCAGGCCGAGAACACTCATCAGTACTGAAGAAGGAGGGGGCAGGGTCGCTAGAAAGAAGTTGCCAGGTGAAAAAACAATCAGAGGAAAGATCGGTGTTGGGGATGGAAAGCAGGGAGGGTATGGGCATGTAAGGTGAGGAAGGAAGGTAAGGGGAAAACACTATAGGTAGTAGAATAAGGCAGAATCATGAGAGAGGTGATAGGCAGCTTCTCCCATAACGCTTTGCCCTGACATTCCTTCTTCACCTTTCCTGCCTATCCCATCCCTGCCTCCCCTCTGCAAACCCTTGATCTTTCCTCTGATTGCTTTTTTTCACCTGGCACCTTCTTTATAGAGCCCCTGCCCCTTCCTTCTTCAGTCATGACGTAGGGTCTCTGCCCTAAACGTTAACTGCTCGTTTCAACGGATGCTGCCCGAACTGCTGAGTTCCTCCAGCTTCTTTGTACGTGTTGATTTGACCACAGCATCGGCAGTGTGTTTTGTGTGAACTGGTTTCAGAAGCTTATAGAGAAAGATTCAGAAATTTGAAGAAATCCGTGGAAAGAAGTTACGTGGAATTTGCCTACGATAAAGCCGTGTGTTTTGAGAGATGGGGTTCTAAATATGTGAATGGGGAGTATAATAAATTGAAAGATCTGATTTTAATTGAGGAGTTTAAAAGGAGCATCGCTGTTGAAGTAGGAACATACTTTAATGAGAGGGACACTGCTATATTGCAGGAGTCTGCTAAATTAGCAGATGCTTATATTTTAATACATAAGAGTAAATTTCTTCAGGGTAGAACTTTTAAAAGGAAAGGAATAGCACAAAGACTCAAGGTAAACCAGAAATTAAATTAGAAGTTAGTGAGAAAGTAAAGGAGGAAGGAAAACATGTGAAGGAAAGACAGTTTGGTCCCATTTGTAATTATTGTAAGAAACCTGGTCACGTAATAGCTAACTGTTACCGATTGAAGAAGAAGAAGGAAGCAGTCCCAGATGCTTGTGTGCAACGTATTTAAATAGCTGTCAATCCAAAGGGTTCAATAAATACAAATAAAGCTTTGTCAGAGTCTGACAAAGCTAAAAGGGGATGTAATCATTTTATAACTGAAAAATTTGTATCCTTGAAAGTGGGATCCACTCTGGTGTCAATTAAATTCCCTAGAGATGCTGGAGTTTTTAAATCACTAATGTTAGACAGTGTGTAGAGTTTCAGTGATGTGTCTAACACTGGTGAGGTAAACTATATACGAGGTGTTGGGAATGCGCTTCTGCCTGTACATTTGCACATTGTACATTTAAGGTCTGGATTAGATACAGGATCTGTTAAAGTACGACTACAACCTAGTTTACCTCTGAATGATGTTTCTTTACGGCTAGGGAATGGCTTAGCAAATGGACAAGTTTTTCCTGAGATGCATTTGACAATAAAGTCAGAAGAACCACTGAAGGATTCTAACACAGATTCCTCCTGTGTTGTAACTCGAGCTGTGGCTAAAAAGTTTGATGTGCAGGATGAGGTTGTTGCCCATGACTGTTCAACTCGGGATTCGAATTTTGAGGATATTTCAGACACTTTCTTACCTTAAGTGTTTGATCAAGATTCTTGGAGTAAGTCTGACCATAAAGATTTGTCTCTGTCTCGGAAGGACATAATAGCAGAGCAGAGTAGAGAGTCTAAGATTATCAAATTAAAGGAACAAGCTCTTTCGGATAGTGGAATTGATAAGGTGCCAGTAGGATATTATTTCGAGAAAGGAGTATTAATGAGCAAGTGGAGATCAACTAAAATTCCTGCAAGTGATGAATGGAAGGTCATTCATCAGGTGGTTGTTCCCAAAGTTTATCGAAATGAAATTTTATCTTTATCTCATAGAATGCCCTTTGGTGGACATCAAGGGTTGAAGAAAAACGTGAACAAGATTCTTAAACATTTTTACTGGCCTGGTTTGAGAAAAGATGTAGCGACATTTTGCAGAACGTGTCATACTTGCCAAATTGTGGGTAAACCTAATCAAGTTACTGCAGTGGCCCTACTGAAACTATTCCCGCATTTGGTGAACCATTTTCCAAAAGTATTATAGATTGTGTAGGACCATTACCAAAAAACTAAAACTGGCCATCAATATTTGCTGACCATCGTGTGCACAGCGTCTAGGTTTCCAGAGGCAGTACCACTTAGGAATATAACGACTGAAACTGTAACCATGACTCTTATAAATTGCTTTACTTATTTTTGGTTGCCGAAGGAAATACAATTTGATCAAGGTGGTAATTTTATGTCTGGATTGTTTCAATAGATTGTTTATAAACTGGGAGCTAAGCAAATTACCTCGTATGATAAAGAAGCTAGAATGAGGTATTTTAAGCCTGGAGATAAGGTGTTGATCTTCCCCGGTACAAACGAACCATTTACAAGCTAAATGTCATGATCCTTAAGGAATTATGTCAAAAGTTAATGATTATGTGATAAAATCGCATAACGCCAGATCGAAGAGGGCCAACGCAGCTTTGTCATATAAGTATGATAAATCCATATTCTGAGAAATAGTCTGCTACTATGACTGTTGTGGTCAATAACAATGAGTCTGATTTCACTAGGAACGTAACGGATGGTTCATATGAAACCCAATATTATTTCTGCCGGATTACCAAATTCAACAATCCTGAAAAAATTAGCCTATTTACAGCCGGAGCAGAAACAGCAGATGAAGCAATTAATTTTTAAATATTGGGTTTTATATCCAGAAGTTCCTGTAAGAAACCACAATAGCTTCACATGATGTAGGTGTAGGATAAAGCAACATCCACTTCGGATGAACATGGGAAATTTTGCTGAGAAGGAAATTAACTATATGTTAGAGAATAATATTATTCGACCTTCGGATTCGAATTGGATTCACCTTGTGTCATTGGTGCCTAGGTCCGATGGTAGTATTCGTTTTGTACTTACTACTGGAACCGGAATGCTTTAACGAAAATAAATGTGTGTCCAATCCTTGGAGTGGATGATTGTGTGGATAAATTCCGACAAGCAGAGTTCCTTAAAAAGATTTGTTATGTTGTAGGTCCGGACATGATTAAGGAAAATGGTTAAGGAAATAAATCAAACTCCAATTTAGCAACAAAGTTTGATGTTACAGGAGTATAATATCTTGATAACTCATACTAAAGGCAAAGATAATGCAATTGCTGACTGTCTATCTAGATGTTGAATGTACAATTTTTTTTAATGGAACAGTATGTCATCATTGGTAACACTCCTATTGTGTATTAAATTGTAAGGTGCTGTATGATAACACTATGGATATTGTGTATGTTGTAGATTTTATTCATTTGTATTTTTTGTAATTAGTAAATTGTTAAAATTTTTCTCATGACAGACCATTTTTTATGGAGGAAGGTGTTGTATACGACGTAGGTATCCTGTGACTGTCTTATGAACATGATACAATTGGGTATCTTGTGAGCATGATGTAATGGTCTTGTGATGGTAGGGTGATGTAATTTTCACGCCAGTGTGAGGGCATGTGATGACATGTTCCAACAGGTATAAAACGAGAAAGTCTGCTGTAACGCAGGAATTTTGTCTTGAGTCGTCGTTTAATTCGTCAGTTACTGCATTGTACTACGTACTTGGTCTCATGAAGCAGTTTCATTTTAAAGTGGTGTTTCCCTTTCTACTGTATGGTACAGAATCGTTGTGCCTGCAGTTTTGCTAATCACTGCCAGTCTACTTGCTGTATCTTTGATTTAATTAAAGTCTAAGTATTGGAGAGCGTAGACTTCACCGAAGTGCGGGAACCCGAAGGATCAAGTAAAAATGGTGTCGTTAGCGTTTTAATACAGGATCGCCCTTTTTGGATTTTCGTTCCAGAAATAGTGACCTGCATTTGAGATAATCCCTACTTGTAAGAGTAGAAAGGGTTGCGCGTTGTTCATTCTTCAAGAAAAAGTTCAATTCCTTTAAGTGGATTTTATTTCCTTCTTTGTGAATCCTTCGGGCAAGGGATATTTTGTTTGGAATCAGTAGTAACGTCACACTGTCCAGGAATTCGTTTCTTCAGGAAAGTCTCTCCTAATTGACTATATAAAACATTTGGACTTTCGCATTTAACACTTTAAGACTATTCTAGAGTTGCTGTATAGCATTTACCTTCCGGTTAAGTTAGTTCGTTGTTTACTTTTCATTTTTGTTGAGCGGAGTTTAATAAAATGTGAATTTGTTTATAAAGAACCTGTCTCAATTCTATATTCCTTGTTGCCAGTGACATACCGAAACCATACATGCAGCTTCGAAAACTCGAGGGCTATGTGTAACCCTAGTACTTTCTAAGGTAGCGTCATGTTCGGCACAACATTGTGGACCGAAGGGCCTGTACTTGTGCTGTAGGTTTTCTATGTTCCTGTGTTTCTAAGCCAATTCTGACCAAACAGAGCCATGTTTCCCAGTTCTCCTGACTTACTGAGTAAGTCTACTGTGGAGAACTGATCAAACGCCTTACCCAAATTAATACAACTGCACCCGCTGCCCTGATTGATCTATTTGTTTTACACTGTTTCAAATAATCCAATCTAGCTAATAAAGAGCAAAATGACCCTCAAAAAACCATGTTGACTCTCAGTAGTCAGACTACGTTTCTCCAAATACAGTACTCACAAATTCCCTCTTCAATAATCATCTCCAGCAATTTACCCACTACTGACGTAAGTCTCACTTGTTTATCATTCCAAAAAAGAATCCTTCTTATCTTTCTTTAAGAAAGGAATAACATGTGCCACCCTTCAATCTTCTAGTTCTTCTTCCGTGTCCAGGGAAGACCTGAATACCCTGTCCAAAAGCTCAGCAATACCTTCACTTGCTTTCCAGAATCCCTTGCACTATATCTCTTCCGGCACCGGGGAATCATCTATCATAATGTTTCCCAAGTTTCCAGCACATCCTCTTTCTTTACGTCGGCATGTTCGAGCATATCTGCCTTTTTACGCTCTGTTCACATTCTTCAATAAGGATCTCAACTGCCTCTTTGGACTCCAGACACTAGTTTTCCCCTTTTTACCTCTGATCTGCTCACACTCTGCCCAGTCTCCTCCTGTTCTTCGCTTACCTTAGTGCAACTCGCCAAGGCCTTCTCAAGACTATTTCTAACTCTTATAAGTCCATTGTTAGATTGTTTCTAGTCTGCATTGCGACTCCCCAAAGTCCTATCTGATCCTCTGTTCCTAAATATTAAGTACCCTTCTTTCTTCCTCTTGACGAGTTGTTCCAATTTTCTTGTCATTCCGGGTTACTTTGCACTGTCATCCTATCCTTGCGTCAATGAGACAAGCTAATACTGAACCCCATGACAGTGCTCCCTAAACAATTTTCACATTTCGCTGAGTACAACTTTTCGAATGTAAGTTCTCAAGTTTTTGCCAGGTAGCACCATACATCACAGACCCCCAATTAAAAACATTCCATAATGGAGGATATCTGCAGATGCTGGAAATTCAAACAACACACACACTTTCAAATCTCTTAGTATCTTTCCTTACAGTTAGTCCTGACGAAGGGTCTCGGCCCGAAACGTCGACAGTGCTTCTCCTTATAGATGCTGCCTGGCCTGTGTTCCACCAGCATTTTGTGGGTGTTGTTTTTACTTTTCATACTCTCTGGTCCAGTCCTCGTGCAAGGTAAGTGGAGGGGAGTTCTACCCTATTTCTCCAAAACGCTGACCCGTGGAGAGATCTATCACCTGACCTGTTTCCTTTTCTAATATTAGATCCAGTAGGGACTGTTCGCTAGTCCGCCTTTTCTCTTTTAGTGACATGAGTTTTCCCAGTCCCAACTGTGGAATTCTGTCATGTATAGAAGCTTTTACCCTGGGGAGGTGCCAAAGAAGATTAGAGAAGTTTCAGTTCCCGTTTGCTAATAACATGATACATTCCATTGTATCATGTGGTTCCATTGTTTACAAAGGGTTCTAGAAGTAAGCCTAGCAATTATAGACCTGTGAGTTTGACATCAGTGGTGGGTAAATTAATGGAAAGTATTCTTAGAGATAGTATTTATAATTATCTGGATAGACAGGATCTGATTAGGAGTAGCTAGCATGGATTTGTGCGTGGAAGGTCATGTTTGACAAACCTTATTGAATTTGTTGAAGAAGTTACGAGGAATGTTGACGAGGGTAAGGCAGTGGATGTAGTCTATATGGACTTCAGCAAGGCCTTTGACAAAGTTCCACATGGAAGGTTAGTTAAGAAGGTTCAGTCGTTAGGTATTAATGCTGGAGTAATAAAATGGATTCACCAGTGGCTAGATGGGAGATGCCAGAGAGTAGTGGTGGATAATTGTTTATCGGGATGGAGGCCGGTGACTAGCCGGGTGCCTCAGGGATCTGTTTTGGGCCCAATGTTGTTAGTAATATACATAAATGATCTGGATGATTGGGTAGTAAATTGGATTAGTAAGTATGCCGATGATACTAAGGTAGGAGGTGTTGTGGATAATGAGGTGGGTTTTCAAAGCTTGCAGGGAGATTTCTGCCGGTTAGAAGAATGGGCTGAACGTTGACAGATGGAGTTTACTGCTGAGAAGTGTGAGGTTCTACATTTTGGCAGGAATAATCCATATAGAACATACAGGGAAAATGGTAGGGCATTGAGGAATGCAGTGGAACAGAGAGATCTAGGAATAACAGTGCATAGTTCCCTGAAGGTGGAGTCTCATGTAGATAGGGTGGTGAAGAATGCTTTTGGAACGTTGGCCTTTATAAATCAGAGCATTGAGTACAGAAGTTGGGATGTAATGTTAAAATTGTACAAGGCATTGGTAAGGCCAAATTTGGAATACTGTGTACAGTTCTGGTCACCGAATTATAGGAAAGATATCAATAAATTAGAGAGAGTGCAGAGACGATTTACTAGGATGTTTCCTGGGTTTCAGCACTTAAGTTACAGAGAAAGGTTGAACAAGTTGGTCTCTGTTCATTGGAGCGTAGAAGGTTGAGGGGGGATTTGATGGAGGTATTTAAAATTTTGAGAGGGATAGATAGAGTTGACGTGAATAGGCTGTTTCCATTGAGAGTAGGGGAGATTCAAACGAGAGGACATGATTTGAGAGTTAGGGGGCAAAAGTTTAAGGGCAACACGAGGGGGTATTTCTTTACTCAGAGAGTGGAATGAGCTTCCTGTAGAAGTAGTAGAGGCCAGTTCATTTGTGTCATTTATGGTAAAATTGGATAGGTATATGGACAGGAAAGGAGTGGAGGGTTATGCACTGAGTGCGGGTAGGTGGGACTAGGTGAGATTAAGAGTTCGGCACGGACTAGGAGGGCCGAGATGGCCTGTTTCCGTGCTGTGATTGTTATATGTTTATATGGTTGAATGTTATTTGTCCAAGTTGCGACTCCGATCGGTTTCTCACTGTTCCAGCTGTGGTTGTTTTATTTTCTTTGTTTTATTATTATAGTGGCGGCTCTATAGAATACTCCAACTGGGGTGATCCCGCCCTTCATATTTCTGTGTTAGTCTCACAGTTTATTAACAAACTAACGATCAACGCTGTCCCCCCTTTCTGCCGTTGCGATGCTGTCCCTGGTTTGGCATCACACTCCTTTTACACTCTTTTACCCGGTTTTCAAACATCTGAAACCCGAAAGGTCCTGAAGCTATTTCTGCCCTTGTGACAGTCGGGTGTCTGTGATGCTTGGAACGTACTTCAACCAATGTGACAATCACGCCAGCAGCATTGAATGTTTCTATTGTTACGGACCTGAACTGTATGAAGTCAGCAGTCTTCCGCGAATTCTACAATTTCCTGATGACCAGGCATATGATTGTTTGAATTTATGACATATTTGCCAAACCTGTTCATTTTAACCGGTTTTATTTGAAAACGCAGCTGAATTGCCACGTGACACGGTCGTTATCTACACAGATGACCATTTAATGTAAAGACATTCGCCATTCCATTCCTCAGCTCTTCTCTGAATTTCCTCTGTGTCAGTGTATAGATACAAGTATTGGTGCACACGCTGAGAATTTGCAACATGAACCCAAATTGCTGTAGGATGTATACCGGGGAACTCAAATATCTGTCCTCGTAAAAATAGTTTTCCACTTGCCATTTCAAGGAATGGGCTACATTGGGAATCCAAAATAATATGAAATTAGCTGATATAGAAAACAGCAAAATCATCGATTTTCTCCGGTTTTCAACCTCCGCATCTTTCTGATTGTTGCTGCTGTGCCGAAGCCTTCTGCGGACTCTGTTTGCCACAATGATATGTCTTATGGTTAGCCCGTTAAACACTAGAATTAAGCCGATTGGAAGCAATGGCATTAAAATACTGTCCAGTAACGAGTATCCTTTCCACACGGGTGAAGTAGCGTATTCATATGAGCCGGTACACCGCCATGGCGTGTTATCAATGATGACGTAAGGTTCAATGGCAAAGTATAAAGGGACACATCTCCCGCAGCTCAGCATAATCACTGTCACGATAACGATCGATGCTGTTCTCGCGGTGCAGTATCGCTTTCGCAGCTTTCGGCAACATATTGCAATGAAGCGATCGAATGTAAAACTGACCGTGAACCAAACAGAACAGTCCTGCGTTACAGCCACAAGTACAAGTGTCAGAGCGCATACAGGAGTGATGAGCAGGTATCTGGAATAAATGTAAATATTGTTGGTCTGTTCCAATAAAGCAACAACGATAACGACCATCAGATCCGCTGTTGCCATTCCAACCAGGTAACGGGTGATGCATTTCGAGAGTCCGCATTTGCCCCGAGATAGGATCACAATCGCCGTTAAATTAACTGCAAGAAATTGGGAAACAATGGTAATATAATTAGAATAAATGTAGATATTGTTGGTCTGTTCCACTGAAGGAACAACGTCAACCACCATCAGATCGCTGTTGCCATTCCAACCAGGTAACGGTTGAGGCATTTTCCCCGAGAGGGGATCATAATCGCTGTTAAATTAACTACAAGAAATGGTAAGCCCCCATTCTACTGATGCTATGCAGGGTATGATCTGTATGGAAGTGGTAAGCGGGAATCCAGATTGTGCGGTCTCGGTCGCTGCACTCCGGCTGGAGGACAATAACGGATGTGAGTGTCAGAGGATTGGCGACCTTGCCGACAGTTTAGAGCGAATCATCCGAGTTCCACGACTCGCGTAACAGTGAACAGTCGATCGCTCCTGTAAATAACACCATTTCCATTATTAGAGGTGAAGTAGCTGAATCGATTGTTTGTTACTGTGGCAAAGTGAAGTCAAGGAGATATAACGCACGATTCTCATTTACTGACTTACAGAATAACAGACCTACGTGTCCAGAATTGACTGGACCGTCAGTTAAATAGGCTGCCGCGTTGTTATAAGGTCGAAGTGTCTGCACAGATAAAGACTTGGGCTTAGAAAAGCAGAGACCAGCATCACTTCAGAAAGCCTACTGCGGTGAAGTTATGAAATAGTGAAAATATCGACACCCACATAATTGACAAAAGAGGAAAACACTGCGATCGAAGTATGGAAAATGGAAATTAAACCATTAGATGCTTGAATCCTCCATTCCGGAAACACGTTTCAGCCGATAGTAGAATATGTGCTTAGCAACAGTGCGGATACCGCAGCACCGTAACGACGGCACCATACATAAACTAATCAGCTCCGGTATCTTACCGGGGACACCAACCGCTACAAGTGTGGGATAGAAAATTGCCGCGATGTAGTAAATCGCCGGGTATCCCATATTCCGTCAGGAGCAGCGTTCAGCTGTACGGAACTTTTCAGCTGCTTAAGTGGACTCGTGGTCGGTTTAGTAGACTTTTATTGAGGTGACAGCAATTCCACTGAGGCAATTAACGTGGCTATCACGCCGGGGATATTAGTGACAACTAACTGCACAAACACTTACGTTAAACTATTTTTGCTCACTGTTCTCGTGTCATGAATGTGACTCCTCAAGGGATATTGCAATATATTTACTTTAAAACAAAAAATGATGTTGATTTCCCATGTTCCTTTCCCTGATACCTGGTTATTTAAAAAGGGTATTATTTGTTTCTGTGTTGCTTTTAAAGTAGGCATTCATCTTGAAGTCGGTTTATTTTGTAACATTTGACGGAGCACATTCGCATCTGAAATTGAGGAAAGGAGTTTGTTCTGGCAGGTGACATGGAGAACACTTTTTTATTAAAGGGGAACATTCGTTCATTCTTTTCTTTTCGTTCATACCGGTCATTCCGGGAGGTTTGAGTGTTGGAAATCACAGTGACAGCTGACATGTGTTACAATAAAATACACAGCACGTATTCATGCAAACAGTTTTAAAGATCCACAGCGATATTCCAGAGACCTGTGATCAAAAAGGGAAGGTGTCCTCGGGACATTAGCGAAGGCTGTGGACAGTTTGAAGAATAATGTTTTCCAGCGCACAAATGGGCCGTTTGGCACGAACCTGACCTCTGCCAGTCAATGACGACCACCCCACACCCGTGACTTGCGATACAGTCTATTTAACTTTAAAGATATTTTCAAACCTGCCACAATTCTACCACTATTTCTCCGTCAATTCTATGTTTGAACAAAAGTACAAGTGAAATCTGTGAACAAACCGTAGGTTCCCACGCTTTTCGATTATTTGCCACGGCATTGTACTTATTTTTCTCTTGAGGTACTTTCAGGTATGTTGCCTTCTGAGCGTCGCTATAAGTATGTGAAGGACAGCGGATGTGTTCAAGCTCACCTTTCAATTACCCTTCTGCTCCTGCAGTGCATCGCTCCGTGCCTACTGTGGTACGCATAATTATGAGCGGCCCTCGGCTTATTGGAGAAAGCCTCAGCACTCTGTTTCCTTTTTGGAATTCGTACCGTTGTGCGGCCCTCGGTTAACTCGAGAAAATCTCACCTCTGCCTTGAAATTTATCCTTCCAAAGTGAGCCAATTCGTACTTTTCCGGTTTGAAATCTATCTGTAGATTTTCAGCGCTGCTCTGCTGAAAACTCTGTCGGACGGGTGTCAATGTTCTGTTCTAATTTCTGTCAAACTTCTATACTGTCCATAATTCCACCAACTCCCACATCATTGAAAATACAATAAACCATACTTCCACCTCCTCATCCACGTCATTGATAAAAACACGAAAAGCCTTGAGTCTCAGAACAAATCTGTGAAGGACACCTGTCACCAAAATTCAGGGAGAAAAACTATCCTCTGCCTTCTTTGGGCATCATTTCTGAATACTCCAGCTAACTTTCCCTGGATACTAAATCTTCTGATGTTATGAATGGTTCTACCATGGATAACTTTAACGCTTTGTTAAAATTCATTCATATCAGATTTATTATCTCCGACTTCATTTCCAAAAGACTAGGCAACAAAGACGTTCTACCTTCTGTTTCTCTCTTCCATTGAGTCCGCTTTGGCTCGGGCGAGTGGAAGGATGTGAACTATCCTTATCCTCCGGGAACAAACTGGAAGTGGATGTCCAACTCACTGAGGGAGCAACTGCTCCTTCATCCACGTCACAGTAGATTGTCTAAAAACATAAATCTAAGACGATCATCTCATCACGGTCCAGAAAATCCCATTGACAATATGTCTTCTGGAATTCAGCTAATTGTCTAGAAGACATTGACTATCTCCAATGGGTTTGAATTTGTTAATATGGTGCCAACCCAACTTGATTGGGGCAGTCTGGATTCGATATACTGATGGACTGGCTCTGTCAGCGATCTCATATGTCCCTGAAAATCGCGAAGTTGTAAAGGGGTTTACCTGATGTTGTGAGATCATAACCTTCTGTCCAGCTCCCGCGGTTTTGTTCGCACCTCGAAACAAGTTTCGCTCTGCATTTTCTTCCGTGTCCAATTATGGGCGGGAACATAATTGGCCCCCTTAATAGAGTCACTTAATTGCTGCTTGTTTTTTTTTTCCTTTCTAATGCCATCATACTCGGTCTTTGTTAAATCTAGCCAAGCAGGAATGTTAACACTTTGATTTTTCTCCCGGTATTCAACTTAAAACGTGTAAATCCAGGAGACGATGCTCTGTGGCGAGGACTACCATAAGAACATAGGGTAAGACAGTGACCCATCAGCCGTTTAGCTACTTTAGCCAACGTTATCTTTAAAGTCCTGTTCATCCATTCAACAATTATGGTCGATGGGGAATATAGAAATTCTGTTTTACCCCAAAGACTTCATTAGATTTTGTATCACATGTGCGGTGAAATGGGTGCCATGTTCAGATTCTAGAGTCCTTGGCAATCCCCAACGGGTAAAAACTCTCTGGGACAAAATCCTCGTTGTAACGTCAGCGGTTTTCATTATTTAGTTGGGAAAGCCTCTCTCCAATTGGTGAACCCATCCACTATCTCGAGGATATATTTCACTCCTCCAGGGATGGAGGTGAAGATCCAACAAAATAAACTTGCACGTTAACACATGTTCTTTCTACGGAGACTGTCTTAAAACTGCTCTTCAAGCCGATTTTTCTAGGTTCTCACTGGGCAAAATTCAAACAATTCTTCCCATAATGTTGTACATCTCCTCGCAAATTCGGTCACCACACAGATTCGTCAAATGTTGCATAGCTCTATCCGCTCTCTGGTGCCCACAAATGCCATGGTGACAATTCATCAGATTGTTTATTTTACTTTCTGACACCACAAATTTACCATAATTAATTACCAACAAATTCCGGGCCTGTATCCCTCGATATTTCCCAAACTGTTCAGTTTCCTCTCTTTATTATACCTTTGCTAACTCCTGATCGTGTTGTTGTTTTATGACTAAGTCTATATGTTTACAGTTTGCTGGTTTCTATGTCATCCCTACTTCTACATTTGAATTCCATATCACCAGCCAACCTGAATCTAGTTTGGCGAAATCACCAGCCTTTCTTCTGCCTTTGGGGAAAGTCTGTAACTAAGCCTCCTACTTCCTGTTTAATCCGTACGTGTTTCCTCTTCCCTTGTTAAATATTTACTTCACCAAGGGTGCTGATGGTACAGATTTGCCAACTTTGGAGATATAACATCAAGTTTCCTATAACAGTAAATATTCAATCAAAGCACATAAATATGCAGTGAATGAAGGGAAATTGTTCAAGGACAGTAATTAGAGTTTAGTCTTTTTTTGGAATCTTGTTGACTGCAGAAGTAGGGAGTCACAGGGCTTGTTCCTGTGCTCTCCTGTTCCATGATACCAACATGTCCAGTTGATGTGTTCACATTGTAAGGACAATCTGTGAATCATCAGCTCTCCAGTTGCCTACATTCATCTCGTTCTTCAGCACTAACGGGTGTAATATAGGACACGGTGTCTTGCAACACAGAAGCAAACACTTCCATCCACCATATCCTTGACGAACGGAACATTCCCGGCTCAGCTGTGACTCAGGCAGTGACGCCAATTCCTCTGGAGGTCATCAATCAACCGGATTGTGCAATGTGGAACTTTGGATTATTCGAAATGTGAAACTTGAGCTTCCCTCGCATTCCTACTCAGAAACTCTCTCAGTGCTGCACAGAACAACGTGTTCATAATTCTATCACTGCAAAATGCATGGCAGATTGCAGACCAGTCTGAAGCTATCATGAGAAATTCGAAATAAATATTATATTATTTAATAAAAGGAAAATAACTCGAATACATTCATGATCTAGTGCATTTTGAGGAATATGTGGCAGAATCGGCAGACATAAGACAGCAAATACACGGTGAAAGTAGCAATTTAGAATTGCTGAGAGAAAATGTATTAATATAAATGATGCTGGAACATGAAGCACACTGCCTCGCTGGGTATCATTTCGATCAAATTATTATTTTAATTACTCGCTTATTTATATACATCAATAAATTTACTTAATTTCATTATTTTCATTCTACATTTAAGAGATTATTTTGCTAAACAACAGAACGTTACAAATCACGTGCTGCTCAATTTGTGGTTGAGTGACGAAAATCGTGCAGAATGATGCCGGACCGGATGGTCTGTTTGTAAAATAATTCTACGAAACTGAATGTCCGTCATCAGTCCTTAGTGCCCTGACCATCTCACAAGTATAACATAAACCAACAGCAGGAGGTTCTTGCTCTAAATATAGCTCAAAAATACAGAATCTGTTTTAAAATGTTTTACTAGGTTTGAGGAACAGCGGGAAAGAAGGAGAAAAAAACCACTCGCTCACATTGAATCGGAGTCTCACAGATGTCACACTTAACGCTGGTACAGAGTCAGACAAATACAAAACGAGACAATACAAAACCCAGTACAAAATGCTTGCGCACCCCTTGTCAAAATTTCTGCTACTGTGAATAGCTAAGCGGGTAAAAGATGACCTGATTTCCAAAAGGCATGAAGTTAAATATGACACAATCCTTTAATATTTTAAGCAAGATTACTGTTTTTTAATATTTTCATCTTTCACAGTTTCAAAATATCAAAAAAAGGAAAAGTGCACGAAGCAAAATTTGGGGCACCCGGCGTGGACAGTACTTATTAACACCCCCTCTGGCAAGTACCACAGCTTGTGAACGCTTTCTGTATTCAGCTAAATGACTTTTGATTCTTGTTGGGGAGATGTTCGCCCATTTTCATTGCGAAATTCTTCTAGACTTGTGGGATTCTTGGGCCGTCTTGCATGCACTGCTCTTTTGAGGTCTATCCACAGATATTCGATGATGTTTAAGGGGACTATGACGGCCATGACAAAATCTTCACTTTGCTCCTCTTGAGGTTGTCCATTGTAGATTTTGAGGTGTGTTTAGGATCATTATCCTTTTGTAGAAGCCATCCTCTTTTGACCTTCAGCTTTTTTTTAACAGACGGAGTGATGTTTGCTTCCAGATTCGCTGGTATTTAATTAAATTCATGCTTCCTTCTACCAGTGAACTTTCCCCCTGCCACTGACTGCAACACAAGCCCAAAGCATGATCGATCCACATCCGATCTCGACAGTTGAAGAGGTGTTCTTTACATGAAATTCTGCACCCTTTTTCCTCCAAGCATGCCTTTGCTCATTACTGCGAAACAGTTCTATTTTAACTTTATCCGTCCTCAGGACTTGTTTCCAAAATGCATCAAGCTTATTTAGATTCTCATTTGCAAACCTTTGACGCTGAATTTTGAGGTGAGAACGCAGGAAAGGTTTTCTTCTGATGACTCTTCCATGGAGGTCATATTTGTGAAGGTGTCGCTGCACAGTAGAACAGTGCACCACCACTGCAGAGTCTGCTAAATCTTCCTGAAGGTCTTTTGCAGTCAAACGGGGGATTGGATTTACCTTTCTAGCAATCGTACGTGCAGTTCTCTCGGAAAGCGTTCTTGGTTCTTCAGACCTCAACTTGACCTCTACCGTTCCTGTTAACTGCCATTTCTTAATGACATTACGAATTGAGGAAACGGCTAGTGAAAAAGCTTAGCTATCTTCTTATAGCTTCTGCTGCTTTATGGGCATTATTAATTTTAATTTTCAGAGTGCTAGGCAGCTGCTTAGAGGAGCCCGTGGCTGCTGATTGTTGGAATAAGGTTTGACGAGCCAGAGTATTTATAAAGATTTGAAATTTGCATCACCTGGCCTTTCATTGAGCTACCAAACTAATTAAGGTCTGAGACCTTGGTAAATGTTATCTGACAGCTCAAATCTGTTGGGGTGCCCAAACGTTTGCATGGTGATCCTTTCCTTTCTTTTTCAATTTGAAATTGTACAAAACATAAATAATACTCTAATCTTGCTTAAAATGTTGAAAAAAATGTTTCATCTCTAACGTTATGACCTTTGGAGATCAGTTCATCTTCTTTTCAGTTAACTGTTCACAATAACAGAAATTTTGACCAAGAGTGTCCACATTTTTGCATGCCACTGTGGTAATAGTGACTGACAGAAACAGATCGTAACCCACACTCTCACACTGCAGCAGAGGCTGACAGGTACAGAATGAAACCCACACTCTTACACTGTAGCAGGGTCTGACAGATACAGAATGAAACCTACACACTCAACCTGAGGCAAAGACTGACAGATACAGAATGAACCCTACTTTCTCACACTATAGCAGAAAATGACAGATACAGAATATATGCTGAAGTCTTTTGCTTTGCAGGTTGTTTATTCTGTATTCTACAATTGCCGGCGATGGTTTTGAAGGAAGACAAGTGTGAGTACGGATTTTTGTTTTGCTTTCGCCACGTTTTTAGTTTTTGTAGTTTTGTATGTTTCATTTATTATTGATTTCAGAGGGAGACACGGATTCCACACCGGCCACGTGTATTCATGGTCAATGGGATCGAAATGTTAGCGTATCTACATCCGATACGATAAAGCACGATTCCATGTTAAATCTGCATTAGGATAAATTGGTGTGCACTTGAATTAAGAATTTGGAAGTGGCCTTTTGGAAGGCTAGTTTATTTAGCGAACACCAAAGACTGCTGCTGGAGAATTTGAAATGCAGGTTGTAAGTTGCAGGGCTGCATTTAATAAGATAGCTTTGAAGTTATTGTAGCATTTCCCCTGTAATATATAAATGACAGGTCAGTTTAGATAACGTGGCGGTGTAGTCAATAGATCAGCGATTTGCTTACGTCGCCAGCCTTACTTCCATAAATTAGCATCTGACCTGTAATATGTAAATGACAAGTCAGTTTAGTTAACGTGGCGGTGCAGTCAACAGCTCAGCGATTTACTTACACGGTCAGCCCTGTTCCATAAATTATCCAGCTGCTGCTTGGTGGTCAGGTTAAATCGGTGATTTCCCTCAGTCTTATTTCTCGGAGCACTGTAATTCCAGAGTCCAAATATGGTTGTAGAATGTACCAAAATTTCCACTCTCCTAGCGGGACGCGGCTGCCCGCACTCTTTCAACCAATATTCACTCTATCTACGACATAATCTGCCTTCTGCTACGAAGCCAATGCTGAATCACCGCAGCCTGGTTTCCCCAGATCCCATGCCTCCTGACTTTCTGAATGAGTCTACTATGGGGAACTGGTCAAACGCCTGGCCAAAATTAATGTACTCTGATCGACTATTCTGATTTATCTGTTTGTTTTACTTTCATTTTTTTCAAATAATTCAATCTGGCTCATAATGAACAGCACTCCTCTCAAAAAGCCGAGTTGGATCTCTGTTGATAGACTACGTTTTTGCAAATACTCATGACTATCCACTCTGATAACCCTCTCCAATAGTCTGCCCACTACTGACGTAAGACTCACTGGTCTATAATTCGAAGGAGTATCCCTATTATCTTCCTTGAACAAAGGAATAACATTTACCACCCTCCATTCTTCTAGTATCCTTCCGTGTCCAGCGAAAACACAAAAACTCAGCAATGCCTCCGCTCGGTTTCCCAAGTCACCTGGACTATTTCCTTCTAGCACCGATAAATCATCTATCACAATGTTTTCCAAGTTTCCAGCACATCCTCTTTTTTAGCGTCGGCATGTCCTAACATATCTGCCTTTTTACGCTGTATTCACATTCATCATAATTGCCTCTTTGGAATCCAGACACAAGTATTCCTCTTTTCCCTCTAATTTACCCACACTCTGTCCAGTCTCCTCCTGTTCTTCACAGCGCAGATGGCCAAGGACTTCTCAATTCCCATCCAAACTCTTCTAAGTCCATTGTTAAATTCTCTCCTGTGCTTTAGGCTATCATCTTAGCCCTGCGTCAATGAGACAAGCCCTTACTGAACGCCATGTCAGTACTCCCTAAACAATCTCCACATATTTGTTGCGGATTTTCCTGAGTAAATCATTTCCCAATGTAAGTTCCCAAGTTCTTGCCAGGTAGCACCATACAACGCAGACAACCCATTAAATTGATGCCATGCTCCCTGGTCTTATCCCTATGCAAGGTAAATGTCGGAGAGTTCTGCCCTATCGTTCTGAAATGCTGACCTACGGAGAGATCTGTCACCTGATCCGTTTCCTTTTCTAATATTAGATCCGATATGGACTGTTTTCTGGACCGCCTGTCTTCATATAGTGACATGAATCCTTCCTGGACACAACTGAGAAACTATGCCATACCTAAACTTTTTACCCTAGGGAGATGCCAAAGATATGGAGGAAGTTACAGTTAACCGTGCCGATAACATGCGCATGTCCAAGTTCCGCTCCCTGATCGGTTCCTCACTGTTTCCGTTGTAGTCTTTTTTGTTCTTTGTTAATCTGGTGGCCGGCTGTATAGAATACTCCAAATGGGGCTTTCATGGTGCTGTGTTCGTCTCACAGTCTATTTAAAAAACTAACGCTCTACATTGTCCCCTTCTGCATATGCGATACTATGCCTGATTTACCATCTTTACACTACCTTTACACTCCTTTACCTGACTCTGTTTATTTCCATCATCTAAAACACGAAAAGTCCTGCAGCCATCCCTGCCCTTGTGACAGTCGAGTGCTTGTGATAGTTTGGAACACACGTCAAACAAAATAACAATCCCGCCAGCAGCACTGAGCGTTTGTATTTCTACCTACCTGCACTCTATGAAGTCAGTAGTTTTCCGCGAAGTCTGAAATTCCAGGATGACCAGGCAGAGGATTGTTTGAATTCTTGACGTATTTTCCAAACCTGTTCATTGTAAAACTGCTTTATTTCAAAACTCCGCTGAATTGCCTTTAGAAGCGAGCGTTATCTACACAGACGGCCATTTAATGTAAACACATACATCATTCCATTTCTCAGCTCTTCTCTGAATTTCCTCTGTGTCAGTGTATAGATACAAGTATTGGTGCACATACTGAGAATTCGCAACATGAAACCAAATTGTTGTAGGATGTATACCGGGGAACTCAAATATCTATCCTCATAAAAATAGTTTTCCACTTGCCATTTCAGGGAATGGGCTACATAGGGTATCCAAAATAATATGAAATTAGCTGATATAGAAAACAACATAATAATCGATTTTCTGCGGTTTTCCACCTCGGCATCTTTCTGATTATCATTGCTGTGCCGAAGCCTTCTACGGACTCTATTTGCCACAACGATATGTTTCACGGTTAACCCGTTAAACACTAGAATTAAGCCAATTGGTAGCAATGGTGTTAAAATACTGTCCAGCAATTCGTATCCCTTCCACACGGGTAAAGTAGCGTATTCATATGAGAGGGCGCAACGCCACGGCGTGTTGTCAATGATGACATAAGGTTCAATGGCAAAGTATAACGGGACACATCTCCCACAGCTCAGTATAACCACAGTCACGATAACCACCGTTGCTGTTCTCTCAGTGCAGTATCGCTCTCGTAGCTTTGTGCAACAAATTGCAATGAAGCGATCGAAGGTAAAACTGACCGTGAACCAAACAGAACAGTCAGTCGTAACAGCGACAAATACAAGTGTCAGAGCGCATACAGGAGTGATGAGCAGGGATCTGGAATAAATGTAGATATTGTTGGACTGTTCCAATAAAGCAAAAACAATAACCCCCATCAGATCCGCTGTTGCCATTCCAACTAGGTAACGGGTGATGCATCTGGACAGTCCGCAATTTCCCCGAGATAGGATCACAATCGCCATTAAATTAACTGCAACAAATTGGAAAAATATAAATATAAATAGAATAAAGGTAGATATTGTTGGTCTGCTCCACTAAAGCAATAAAGACAACCCCGATTAGATCCGCTGTTGCCATTTCAACCAGGTGAGGGGTGATGCATCCGGAGAGTCCGCATTTTCTCTGACAGTTTAGAGCGAGGCATCCGAGTTCCACGACTCACGTACGGGAGAACAGTCGATCGCCACAGAAAAACAAGATCATTTCATTACTAGAGGTGAAAGAACAAACCGGATTGTTTGTAGTGGTGTCAAAGTGCAATCAAGGCGATATAAAGCACAAGTTCTCATTTACTGACTAACAGAAGAACAAACCTACGTATCGAAAATACACTGGACCGTCATTTAAATAAGCTCCCACGTCGTTGTAAGGTCGAAGTGTCTGCACTAATAGAGACGCGGGCCTAGAAAAGCAGAGACCAGCATGACTTCAGAAAGCCTAGCGAGGTGAAATTATGAAACAACGAAAATATCGAGAACAACTTAATTGACAAAAGAAGAAAACACTGCGATCGAAGTATGGAAAATGGAAATAAAACCATTAGATGATTGAATCCTCCATTCCGGAAACACGTTGCAGCCAATAGTCGAATCTGTGCTTAGTAATAGTGCGGATACCGCAGTAGAGTAACGACGGCACCATACATAAAGTAACCAGCTCCGGTATCTTACCGGGGACACCAACCGCTACAAGTGTTGGATAGAAAATGCCCGCGATGTAGTAAATCGCCGGATATCCCATATTCCGTCAGAAGCAGCGTTCAGTTGTACAGAAAGTTTCAGCTGCTCATATGTCCTGGTGATCGGTTTAGCAGACTTTTATTGAGGTGAGAGCGATTACACTGAGGCAATTAGCGTGGATATCACGCCAGGGACATTAGTGACAACCAAATGCACAAACACTTACCTTAAACTATTTATACTACTTTGAACCCGTGTCATGAATTTGACTCCTCAAGGGATATTGCAATCTATTTACCTTAAAACAAAATATGAGGTGTTTTCTTCCATGTTATTTTCCATGAAACCTGGCTTCAGCTATTGAAATAGCATTTTTTAAATCATCGTTGCTTTAAAGCAGGCATTCATCTTGAATTCGATTTATTTTGTATTATTTGACCGTGCATATTCACTTCTGAAATTGAGGGAAGAAGTTTAGTCTAGCAGGTGAAATGGAAAACACTTGTTTATTAAAGGGAAACATTGGCTCATTCTTTCCTTTCGTTCGTTCCAGTCATTTCGGGCAATTTGAGTGATGGAATTGACAATGACAGCTCACATGCATGAGAATAACAATGCACTTATGTTCCTTCAAGCACTTTTTTAGATCCACAGCGATATTCCAGAGACCTGTGGTCAAAATGGGAACGTCTCTTGGGGAAATTAGCGAGGGCTGTGGTTAGTTAGTTTGAAAAACAATGTTTTCCAGCGCACACACGGGCCTTTTGACAGGAATCTGAACTCTGCCAGTGAATGACTTGACCTTTCCATACCCGTGACGTGCGATTCAGTCTATTTAACATTAAAGATATTCTCAAACCTGCCATAGTTCTACCAATTTATCTCCATCTTTTCTCTGTTTGAATAAATATAGTAAGTAAAATCTACGAAAAATCAGCAGGTTCTCAGGTTGTTGTACTACATGGCAGGAAGTTGTCTTTTTTTCTCTCCTGATTTACTGTCAGGTATATTGCCTTTTGTGCGTCACTATAAGTATGTGCAGAACACCGGATATGTTCAAGCTCACCTCTCAATCACACTTCCTTCTGTTCTTGCAGTGCACCGCACCGTGCCTATTGTGGTACTCATACGGATGAGCGTCCCTCGCTTTATTGGAGAGAGCCTAATCACTCAGATTCCATTGTGAAACTCGTAACAATGTACGGCACTCGACTGTTTGGAGGAAGTATCACCTCTTTCAAATTCATCGTTCCAAAGTGAAACACTTCGTACTTTGCCGGGTTGAACTCCATCTGTAACTGCTCTGCGCTGCCCTGCATCCTGTCACTGTCATGTTGGTTGTCTGCGACAAACTTTTATACTCTCCATAATTGCACCAGCCTCCACATCACTGCAAATAAAATAAACCAGCCTTCCACCTCCTCATCCAAATCATTTATAAAAGCACAAAAATCCGGAGGTCTTCGAATACATCTCTGCAGGATTCCACTGGCCACTGACATCCTTGGAGAAAACGCTCCATCCACAACTATCCTTCTCATTCTGTGGACGTCAGTTCTGAATCCACCAGCCAACTATCTCTGGATACCAAATCTTCTGACGTTATGATTGGTACTACTATGGCTAAACTTAATGCCTTGTTAAAATCCATTCATATGAGATCAATTATCCCCCACTTTACTTCCAGAAGGCCACATAACAAACAGGTTCTACCATCTGTTTCTCTCTTCCATTGTCTTTGCCTTGGCTTGGTCGAGTGCAAAGGTATGAATTATTGTCATCCTCCATAGGCAATCCGGAAGTGAATCCCCAACTCCTTCATCCACATCACCGGCAATTACCTGAGATATAAATCTGTGAGGATCATCTCATCCCGGTACAGGACATCCCATGGACAACATGCTTTCTGGAACTCAGCTACTAGATGACATTGACTATCTCCAAGAGGTTTGAGTTGGTTAATATGATACCACCCCAACTTCTTTAGAGCGGTCTGCATTCAACATACTGATGATTTTCCTTTGTCAGTGACATCATATGTCCCTACAAATCGCGAAGCTGTAAAGGGGCTTGGTTGATGTAGTGAGATCCTAACCTTCTGTCCTATTTACGAATCCCGAGGTTTTGTTCGCAAGTCGAAATCATCTTTGTTTTTCTGTTTCTCCCATCACATATCATGGGCGGCACCATAATGGGCCTCCTTAACGGAGCCAATTAATTGCTGCATGCATTTGTCCACTCTAATGCCATTATAGTAGGTCCGTAATAAATCTAGCCCAAACAGAGATTCAAACCCTTTAATTTTAGATAACATTGTCTTTAAAGTTCTGTTTTCCGTTCAGCAATTACGTTCCATTATGGAAGATAAGGGATAGCAGCTGGGATTTTACCCCACACAGTTTCACATGTGGGTGTAGCGGGGACCATGACTAAGTCTAGAGAGCTTTGCAATCCCCAACGGGTAGAAACTCTGTCGAACAAAATCCTGGCTGTAACGTCAGCGGTTTTCATTATCTATTTGGGACAGCCTCTATTCACTTGGTGAACGCATCCACTATCTCGAAAATATATTTCAGTCCTCCAAAGGGTGAAGGTGAAGATCCAACAGAATAAACCTGCAAGTTAACAATTGTTCCTATATCCTAAAACTGCTTTTCTACCGAATTTATCTCGGTTCTCACTGGGCATAAATCAAACAATTCCTACAATAACGTACATCTCCTCGCAGATTTGGCCACCAAACACAGATTCTTCAACTGTCCCATAGATCTGCTCTTTGATGCCTGCAAATGTCGTGGTGCCAATACATCATCTGGTTTCTTTCACAACACCGCTCCTCAAATTTACTGCTCTCAAGTATAATCCAATTCCGTGCCTGTATTCCTCAATATTTCACAAGCTCTTCAGAATTATCTTCTGTTTGTACATTTACTAACTCCTGAACCTGTTGCTGTGTCATGACTAGGTCTGTATGTGTACAGTTTGCTGGTTTCTCTGACATCCCCATCTCTTCATGTGGATCCATTTCACTACTCAACTTGTTTCTCGTTCGGCTAACTCAACGGTCTTCTTGCTCCTTTCCAGGGATGCCTTTAAGTGAATCTCAACCTTTTTAATCCATCAATGTTTTTTCTTCCTTTCTCTAATATTTACTTCAACAAGGGAGCTGATGGTAAAGGGTTGCCATCTGTTGAGATATAACCTCGAGATTCAGTCAAAGTACATGAGTATGCAGTGAATGAAGGGAAATGGGATCATGTACAGTAATCAGTTTAGTCTGATTCGGCAGCTTGTTCAGCACAGAAGTAGTGAGTCAAAAAATTTGTTCCTGTGCTCTACTGTTTCATGATCCCAACATGTCCAGGTGATATGTTCACGTTGTAATATCAATCTATTAATCATCCGCTGTCTATTCTCTTCCATTCATCTTGTATTTCTTCACTGATGGGTGTAATATAGGACACAGTGTTTTGCAACGCAGAAATAAACTCTTCCATCCACTATGTCCCTGACGAGCGGAACATTCGGGGTTATGCTGTGACGTAGGCAGCGACGCCAATTTTTCAGGAGTTCATCAATCAGTCGCGTGTTGCAACGTGGAACTTTGGATTACTCCAAATGTGAAAGTTAAGCTTGCCTCACATTCCAACTCACAAATTATCTCAGTGTTGCACAGAACAACGTGGTCGCAACTTTAAAAAAGAAATAATTTTATAACTGGCCTATGAAAGACAAATCTGAACCTGTCATTAGAAAATCGAAATCAATATTATATTAATGAATGGGACGTACCTCAAATCAAGTCATGTTCTGCTGCGCATTGCAATATAGATGGCAGCATTGCAAACATAACAGTGCAGAGATACACGGTGAAGGGAGCAGTTTAACAAGGTCGAGGCGAATGTATTGATATAAATGTTGCAGGAACATGAAACGCGCTGCCTCGGTGGGTTTTATTTGGATCAATTTCTGAATGCAATTACGCTGTAATTAACTTAAATTAATTGAAATATTTATTTTGTTTAATTTCATTCAATATTTCAGACGTTGTGTTGACAAACTACAGAAGTTTACGGATCAGTTGCTGCTCTATTGGCTCTAAGTGCTTTAGCAACGAATAGCATGCAGACTGATGTCTGGCCGAATAGACTGTTTGCCAATTAATTCTGTGACGCTGAATGTACTGCTCCATACAAATGTCATCATTCATAAGTGCAGGGTGTATGTCACAATTTTAACATAAACCAACTGCAGAATCTAAAAATACCTCAGTGAACACAGAATCTATTTTAAGAGTATTTTCTAGATCAGAAGAATATCGGATACACCCGCGCACACTGAATGGCAGACTCACAGGATGGTGACATCACACTTACCACTGGAGCAGCGACTAACAGATACTGAATAAAACCCATACTCTCACATTGTAGCAGAGACAGACAGATGCCGAATGAACTCCACACTCTGACACTGTAGCAAAGACTGGTATGTACATAATGAAATTCATATCCCCATACCGAACCAGAGAGTGACACGTTCAGAACACCATACTCTCGGTCTGTACCACTGATATGTACAAAATTAACCCCACACTCTCATAGTGTACTGAGGCCGGTGGGTACAAAGTGAACCACTTCTCTTCACACTATAAAGGCGATAAGCTTGTAGAGACTGAACAAAACACTGGACTGAATGTCTCCAGTTTGTTGATTGTGTCTGCCCTGCTGTCATTCTCTATCACTAATCCGCAATTTAAGTGAATTTCATATCAAGCCCATCTTCATTTTCAGTTTGAAATCTACAGCATCCTGAATCCGTTTCTGTCCAGCAGGCTGAGCTATTATTCTTTGTTCTCCCATCTCACTGTTTTATTGCTCTCGTTCTGCTATGGATGTCTCTTGTTTCTGCTACATGGTCCTGCAACAATTTCAATGTCACATCAGTATTTTTTTCTGTCGCTTATTCGATTTGCAGACTCAAACGTAGAATATCTTGTTCAACGCGTCCAGTTACGTAAGAGAAAGACATGAACAGGGACGTCGACAAATAATGTAATACAGATACTGGGGGGAGAGAGAGATGCTTCTACACACACACACACACACACACACACACACACACACACACACACACACACACACACACACACACACACACACACACACACACACACACTGCAACTCTCTTTAATACGCTCACAGATACACATACAGATACTACAGATGTGGGGAAGATAGATTGAGATGGAACCGTCACAGCTCTGGACTTCAAAGTATCAAAAATAAATATCATATGGAGGAGGCTTATCAAAATGAAGTAAGCATTAATGTCGTCCAGGGCTGATGGAGAACTGGACAGAGTGTCTGTGTGCACAGCGGATATGTTTTTTTTATATGGTGGCACAGCGTTCGACGGGAGTGGGTGGGTTTGTTGCCTGAGAGATGACGCCAGTTGCTCAGTATTTCATCAATCATCTGCATGCTACAATGTGGAACAATGGATTATTCTAAATGTGAAAATTGAGCTTCACTCACATTCCTACCCACAAACTCTCTCAGTACCACATACAACAAGGCTGTCACTATTTAATCAGTGAACATGGATGCCGCGATACAGGCCAGACTGAAGCTGCCATAGGAAAATCGAAATGATCATTATATTACTTATCAGTGGGACTTAACTCGAATAA